>NW_022651201.1:0-2259 GCF_011064425.1 Rattus rattus
AAGTTACTTTTTTTAAAAGTTGCTTTTTACTTGTCAAGAAAACTGAAGAACATTGAAAGTTTCTAGAAATAAAGTAAGACAATTCTACCAAGTTTTTTGAGTACAAAAATGCAATTGCCTTTCCATTTATAGTATACATTTATATCTGTTAGTCCAGCCTCTTTCTATTGCTATTCTTCTTGAACTGATTTACTTTTCATATATTCTTTATATTTCTTTCATTTAGCAACAATGACCTTGGCTGTTATGATTGTAATATTAGTAAAGATCTATGTGAATGCCTTTCAAGCCCCAAACAATTAGTTCATTGTAAATTCCTTACCTATTTGGGGGTATGTTGTTAGACTTTTAAGGTCTGTTTCAATGCTTCTACTTTTTTTTCTATATTTGGCTTTTTTGTTGTCAATAAATTTGTTCTTCAGTAGAAATCTGTTGTTTTTTTTTAATGTTGTTGTGGAGATATAATTAAAGGTATAGATGGGATATTTGCCATTGTAATCAGGTAGAATGAAGAAGGGGAAGGATGAGAGGAGAAGAGGAAGGGAGGACAGAGGATTTGTGGCAGGGGAGAAAAGGAAGGGAATAGAGACGTGCGTGCTTACTTCGTCTCCCTCATATGTGCACATATGAGGAACAAAGGTAATTCTTAGGGACATAAATTCTTTCCTTCCATCATGTAGTTTTCTAGGGGATGAAGCCTAAGTCATTAGATGCTGGGGTAAAGTGCCTTTTTAATTCATTAAGCCACCAAACTTATCCATGTTTATAGGTTTTCGTTAGATTTCCTGGTTATCCCTCATATTATTGCTGTGCCAAAAGCCTCTCAGAATCTTTTAGCTATTTTAGCAGATAAAGCCTAAGAGATATATCATATAGCTACTGATAAAGCTACAATAAGTTCTTATGTATTTTTTCCTTTATTGGATTTTTTTGTTTTGTTTTCTTTTTGAATATAAGATGTCACTTATAGACTTATGTGTTCAAAAGTCTGATTCTCCAAGTTTGGCACTATACTGGAAGGTTTTAGATGTTTTAGAAAGTAGAACCTTGCTGGAGGATTGATTGTTTTTTGGTGGGTTGGTGTTTTCAGGACTTATTCCTATTTCCTGTTAACTCTGTGAATCCCATGTGATTATCTATTTAATGGTTTTATTTCCCTACTTATAAGCTTACTTAGGGATGCCTTGGCCCACTTCCTAAGGTATAGTAAGTATTATTAACCTTCTGTTCCTTAGTTATTCGTTATACTGTTGAATACAGAATCAATGTAGCTACTTCATGCTTCTAACACTTTCAGTGTGAATATCTATTTTTTTATGACAGATTCTATTATTTCTTCACAATATAGGTGGAATGTTTATTTCTATTTTATTCTTATTTAAGTATTCATTATATTTTGATTACTTTTAAGTTATATGCAATAGAGTTTATTACAGAAAATTGATAGTATAGTCTCAATTTTCTAATTATATAATATAGTCTGACAATAATAAAATGCTTTGCCCTCTTAAACATTGGTTCATTCTTAAATACACACTTAATGGACTAACAGTACCAGAATAAAACTAAATAGTATTGTTCATACATATTTTCCTTTTTTTAAAACAGAAATGTACAGGATATATCAACCAAAATATACATATTATGTAACTCTTTGTTCATACCTATAGTAGAAACTAAATGGACAAATTAAACATGAACTATATGGGAATGTTTTCCTTGTTAACATAATTCGTGAAATATAGAATCCAATCCAGATTTGCACTAAGGAGATCACTACCCACAAGATTGATCATTGCTTCACATTGATAGTCCCTGAATGTTAGCATAGCATGTCCATTTAAAGTAACTGACTTGGAAATGGTTAATTCCCTTACTATCTAGTTATCTATCACCAAATTAAGCTTAAAATTCTATTACAATAATATATTAATTTAATTTAATTATGCATTAATTAAATTATAACTTATTAAATTTTATTAAGTTAAATATAGCAAATGCTTTGGAAAAAGAAGGATTATATTACCCAGAACTCTTCCCAGTAGTCTAAGAATTTGTTGTAAATGCTGGCATAAATGATGTACCTATTATAAGAATGAATATCAAAATTCATGCTCTAAAGTTTCATGATTTTGAATGGAGTTAGCAAATATTACCTACAATTATTTAACTGAGAAAGGTACACTTTTCTTCCTGTACTTTGAATAGAAAATTTGATGGCTTCTGCAGAATTTCTTTCTATTAACTTGAGTATTTCTT
>NW_022651202.1:0-1406 GCF_011064425.1 Rattus rattus
GCATTTCTCCACAGTGAAAGGAAAATTATACAGATGTAAGGTTTAAAAATATGAAGTTAAAAGAAAATTCAGACTCAGGACTAAACACTGTGAAAAGCAAGTCCAGGCAGCCCCGCCCTGCCGTTAGGACTAACAGACCATAAAGATAAAGAAAAGGAATGCAGGAACCAGCCCGAGTTATCAGGACTAACCCAAACCATCTGGCAGGAGGGCACCTCCCCCAGCTTACTCAGAGTCACACCTTAACCAGATGTCCTTCAAACCCTGATACGCCCCTAGCTCCCAAATCCTGCTACGCTCCAGTCAATGCTGCACTCTCCTGCTGCTGTAATCTCACTGCCATGTTTAAATGAGCCAATCACCTATAGCCGCGCCAGAAATTAGCCAATTGTGTGTAACCTCGCCAAACCCCCTAACCTCCCCTATATAAACCCCCGAGTTTGGAGGCTCGGGGTCGATTCCTCTGTCTCCTGCGTGAGATACGAGTCGACCCGGGATCCCTGAGTCGACCCGGGATCCCTGAGTCGACCCGGGATCTCGTTAATAAAAGCTACCTCTTGCTGTTACATCAAGATGGCTACTCGTGATTCCTGGGGGCACCCCAACCCGCGATCGGAGCGAGAGGACGCGGCTCCTGCGTTTTTAGGAGTTCGCTCTTTTCATTTGGGGGCTGGAAATCCGGGATGGGAGTGTGACCCCGGAACCCCGAATGCCCCTTGGAGGTGCGCTGATGTGAGTGCAGAAAGCGCTGGCTGAGTGTGTGTGTGCGCATGTGGATGTGAGTTGCGTGCTCACCGGATTTTGCATCGGTGCAGTACTGCGCACTGCGGAGTAGAAGAGGTTTTCCCTACTCCGGGGTAAGAAGAGTATTCCTACCCGTGCAAGGCGTCTGGGAGTAGAAGAGGTTTTCTACTCCGAAGCGGGTGGATGAGTATCCCCACCCAGTGTAAAGGAGGGTGCACCCGGGTAGAAGAGTATTCCTACCCAGCATGGGCGCCTGGGAGTAGAGAGGTTTTCCCTACTCCGTGAAGAGTATTCCTACTCCGGGCAAGTGCGCCTGGGAGTAGAAGAGGTCTACTCCAGCGGGTGGATGAGCATCCCCACCCAGTGTAAAGGAGGTGCACCGGTGCAGAGTATTCCTACCCAGTATAGACGCCTGGGAGTAGAAGAGGTTTTCTACTCCGTAGTGAAGAGATCTTGGCTACTGCAGTAGGCGCCTAGGAGTAGAGGCTTTTCTACTCCGGGCGGGTGGATGAGCATCCCACCCAATGTCAGGCTAGCTTGAGAGTGCATGAGGGTGGAAGAGGTTTCCCCACCCAAGAGTGCACTCGGGTAGAAGAGCATTCCTATACCCACTACAAACTAAGCGGAAGACGCCTGACTCCATGAGCGCTGGGACGTGTGAG
>NW_022651203.1:0-5069 GCF_011064425.1 Rattus rattus
GCCGAGAGGGTGCTGTGTCCCCGGCCTCCGAGCCGAGGTGGCCCGGCTAGGGGGCGCCACGGAGTTTTTGTTTTTGTTTTTTTTTTCCTTTTCCAGGAGTCCCTTCGGTCCCTGATGGCGGGAGCCTGGACCTCTGAGGCCGAGAGGGTGCTGTGTCCCCGGCCTCCGAGCCGAGGTGGCCCGGCTAGGGGGCGCCTCCGAGACTTTTATTTTTTCCAGGATCCTCCCGGTCCCTGCCAGCGGGAGCATGGACTTCTGAGGCCGAGAGGGTGCTGTGTCCCCGGCCTCCGAGCCGAGGTGGCCCGGCTAGGGGGCGCCACGGAGGTTTTGTTTTTTTTTTTTTTCCTTTCCAGTCCTTGGGTCCCTGATGGCCGGAGCCTGGACCTCCTGAGGCCGAGGTGCTGTGTCCCGGCCTCCTCCAGGTGGCCCGGCTGAGGCGCCTCCGAGACTTTTTTTTCCAGGATCCTCCCCGGTCCCTGCCAGCGGGAGCATGGACTTCTGAGGCCGAGGGGAAGCTCTGTTCCAGTCTATCTACCATGGCCTCCCTCGGTCTGTGAGCACTCAGGGTTCTAAGGTCGACCAGTTGTTCCTTTGAGGTCCGGTTCTCTTTCTTCATGGGGACCTTTTTTTGGGGACCCGATCACGAACAAGCTTCCAGAGCGTTCCTGGCCTGTCATGTTATCCCTGTGTCTTTTACAGTTTTTCATCTTTGCTATCTGTCCTTATTGTACCTGGAGATATATGCTGACACGCTGTCCTTTTGACTCTTTTTGTCATTAAAGGACGTTGGAAGAGGCTTCCAAGGCTGTTTGCTTGTCCAGCCCTAGCTCTTTTCTTCTGCGCATGGGCCTCTTCGATGCTTGAAGCTTAGCGTCCCCCCCATGAGTACACGCTTCCTGCTTTCCCGTGCTTGCTTGCCTGTGCTCTGTGGGGCAGCTTTATGACAACCGTCCCGCGTGTCAGGCGTTCCCGATTTCCCTGTGGTGGTTGTCGTCCCGTTTACCGGTTGGAGTCGTTGTTGCCGAGTGCGACTGGAAGGGCTTTCCCGTTTGGTGCTAGTGCCCCCCTGGTGTGCTCCTCTGCGGCCCGACCGGTTTTTTGTTTTTTTTTTTTGTTTTTTTTTTTTTTTTTTTTTTTGGAAGGGGCCGAACCCCGGGGGTTTGTCCCGTTCTTTGGGAAGGGGCCTCCCCCTTAGCTAAAACCCCCCCCCCCTGGTTTTAATTTTTTATTTTTTTTAATTTTTTTTATTTTTTCTTTCTTTGGAAGGAGTTCCCGAACCTCCGCTGCCACGTGCCTCCCGAGTGCAACACTTCCTTTTTTTTTTTTTTCTCGCCCTCGAAAGGTTTTTTTTTTTTCTTCCGTGTGTGGCAGTCTTGGCGACTTTTTCCCGTGCTCTCTTTCGCTCTTCTCGCTCGTATTCCCGTCCAGTGCGTGTTAGAAAGCTCTCACGCCCGTTGTTCCCGATGCATGGCGTGTCTCGCTCCCGTTGGATCGATGTGGTGCTGCCGCGTTCTCTTCGGGCCGGGGCCTAAGCCGCGCCAGGCGAGGGACGGACATTCATGGCGAATGGTCATTCAGCGCGAATGGCGACCGCTCTTCTCGTTCTGCCAGCGGGCCCCTCGTCTCCTCCCCATTTCCTTTGCAGGGTGGTGTGTGAAGTCAGAGTGCGGCTGTCCGGCTTTATGACACTGACCCACGCACACTTCTACGCTGTGGTTCGCGGCGTCCTGTGGGCGTCGAGGCGCTTGCCCCATGCCGTTCACTGCTTGCGGCCTCTTCCCCGTGCGAAGGTGATGCTTTCCAGCTGCGGTGCATACCCTTCGAATGGTGTGTGCAGCGCCCTGCTTTAATGTGAGCCAGACGGTGCTCCTGGGCGTTCGGGCTTTGACCACCAAGGTGCCCGCTTCTGAGTTAGCGGTGGCCTTCCCGCTCCCAGCGTGCCTCCTGTGCTCCATGGTGCTTGTGCCTTCGCTTTCCCTCGTCCTGGTGCAGCTTTCTGCGGTGAGAAGGCCCAGTGGCAGAAAAAGGAAAAAAAAAGGGGGGTCAAGGGAGTTTAAAGTTGTGCGGTTAAAAGCTCCTTCCGTTGGGTGGCGCCCACCCCGTGCCTATGTTTTCTGGTGCCTTCACCCGCGGGCCCTGCGCGTTAGGGTGGTGCTGAGCGATCGCGGCTGGCCCTTTTATAAAAGACCGGACTCCCTCAAGTCAAGGCTTCTCCTTTGTGTGCGCCTTGAAGAGGCCTGGCTCTCGGCGGGGACCTACTTGGGTCCCCCGGTCCTTGAGCAGCTCAAGAAGACCCGGAGGAAGAGACCTTTACCCGATACATGGACCCCCCCCACCAGCTGGCGTGGTCCTTCCGTTCTGTCCCGCGCCTGTTGTTTCGTTTCCCGTTAGTTGCGGGGCCTTAGCTGCTCGTCGGTGTTAGGTTCGTCCGCCTCAGTGAGAATTTGCCTTCTCTAGCTATCTTAGGAAGGGCTTTATGATCTCGAGGCTTCTCCCGGATAGTCCCCTCGGCTGCCCGCCCTGACCTCAGCCTTCTGCGCGCAGCGTTTGCTCTCTCGTCTACCGCGACCCGCGCCTCCCCGCTCCGAGTACGAGGAGGGATCACGCGGGACCGGGCTCTGTCGACCTGCCGCTGTGCGGAGCTTGTGGGGGAGATTGGGCTTCTGGTGGCAGGTGGCGGGAAGGGCGTGCCTGCGCCCGTGCTGCAGTGCCCCCTCACCGCGAGGGGTGCGTCAGCAGGGGCCAGGTGGGGTTTTGGAGAGGCGGCGGTGGGCTCGGTCCACCCGCCTCCCGTTTCCCCGTGCCCCTCCGTGTGTCGTCCCTCCTCGCGCCCGTCCCGGCCACTCTCGCGGTGCGTGCGGCGTGTGGTGCGTGCGCGTGCTCTCGGCGTCTCGGTTGCCGCCTCGTCCCCCCCTCCGGCAAGCGTTCCCCACGGCGGTGGAGATCATGGGGAGCCCCTCCTACCCCCCTTCCCCCCCTCCATGGGGGCTCTCGAGTCCGTGAACGCTTAGGTTTTCCCTCGCTCTGGCGGACTTCTTGTTGGGGAACGGCTGATGCGGCCAGCCCGCGTCCATGGCGTCGTCGGACGTTAGGGACCCGCTGCCGGCGAAGTGCCGTCCGGTTGGTCGGCGTCTGCCTCGGTTCTCTCGGCGTCGGTTGCGTCTCCTCGGGCTCCGGGGTGTCCGTTGGTTTGAATGTTTCGGTGCCCGGGCGTGCCAGGACTGCTCGGGTTGGGTGCATGTGATTCCGCCCGGTTTGGCTCGCGTGCCAGTCGCGCCGGCGGACCTCCGGTCCCTTGTGGCGTCTCCCCGGCGGTTACCCTCGTGACGGCCTACCGTCCGGCAGTCCTCGTTCTGCCGGTTACGCTCCACCTCCCCCGCCCTTGGGTCCTGTCTCTCTAAACTCCTGCGTCTGACCCGACCAGCGTGCTGGCCCCTCCTCACGGGGGCAGCGGGCGTGCCCCCGGGCGATCGCGCCCGAAGGGTGCCTGGGGAAGGGCGCCCGGCGGAGGGTGTGATTTGAAGGCGTCCGGCGCGCGCGGCGGCTTAATGGCGTCTCGCCTGGTCTCTTGGGCGTGTGCGGGGAAAGTCGCCCGCGGTGTAGAAGAAAAGAAGCAGTGGCTGTCGCCCCGCGGTCCGTGGGGCCTGTCGGCTGAGGTGCGTCTGCAGAGGGCCCGTCCGGCCCCGCCGTCCTCTGGGAAGGCGTGCGTCGGGGGAAAGCTGCCGGGGTGCCAAGGTGGGCGCCTGGGCGTTGAGTCGAACCCGTGTGCGCGTCCCGGTGTGGCGGTGGGGGCTCCGGTTGGTGTCTCTTCCCCCTCGCTGCCCGAGGCCCGGCCTCCCCCGCCGGGCTCGGCCCCTCTCTCCCCCGGCGGGGTCAAAAGTCGCTCGTCCGACCTCCTCCCCTCCTCCTCCACCTGTCCGCGCGAGGGCGTCGCCGCCGCGTGTCAGGCGTTGGGCCCGTCCTCATCCTCCGCTTCTCGCCGGGGGTCGGCCGCCGTCCGGTCTCCCGCCGCTCCCCGTTGGCGTGGTCTCCCTCCCGCCCGGTTCCCGGTCCTCCGACCCCGCCCGAGGGGGTCGGGGGTGGTTTCCCCGTCTCCCCGACGTTGCGCCTCGCTTGCCCGTGTGCTTGGGGGTGGGCCCGCTGCGGCCCCCGCCCGCCCGTGAGCCCCGGCCGCATCCGCCGGCGCGGCCGCGCCCGGTATGGTCCGCGGCGTGGGCCTGTTGTTGGGAGCGTGTCGCCCTCGCGGCGTCTCGGTACGGGTGTGTCGCCGGGTTCTGACGGGTGGCCTTCCCGGTTCTGCCCCCGCCGTCCCCCGCCCGTCCGTCCCGCGCCCCTCTCCCGCTCTGAGGGGGTTCTGTCGTTCCCGCGGGTCGACCGTCGCCGGTCGCTTCTCTCTCCGCCTCCCTCCGCGCCGTCCTCCCGCTTGCCCCTTGATACGGCAGCGGCGTCAGCTCTTCCGATGCGGCGGGGAGGAGGGAAGGGGCGAGAAGGAGGGGAGGAAGAAGGGGTGTTGCCGTCGTGTGGCGTGGTGTATCGGGGAGAGCGGTAGCGTGATCGATGGGACTGGCCTTGGCGGTCATGATGCTCTCTCGTGCGACCAGGGTGCCTTGTATGTTAGATGCCGGACCCCTCTCGTTAGAGGTTCCAGCCGCTCTCGCTCCTCCCGTTCGCGGCCGCTCGTCACCCGTTCGCCCTCGCCTCCCGCCCGCGCTTCGCCGCTCCGTTCCCCGAGCACCGCCGCTCACCCGCGCCCCCTGTATTCCCTCCCTCTCTCGCTCGCGCTCTCTCTCTCTCTCTCCCGCCTCCCGCCGCCTCTCGGCTTCGCTCGCGCTCCTTCCCTGGTTGATCCTGCCAGTAGCATATGCTTGTCTCAAAGATTAAGCCATGCATGTCTAAGTACGCACGGCCGGTACAGTGAAACTGCGAATGGCTCATTAAATCAGTTATGGTTCCTTTGGTCGCTCGCTCCTCTCCTACTTGGATAACTGTGGTAATTCTAGAGCTACATACATGCCGAGCGAGGCGCTGACCCCCTTCCCGTCGCGCGTGCATCTATCAGATCAAAACCA
>NW_022651204.1:0-3344 GCF_011064425.1 Rattus rattus
GGTTGCCATGGCAACCACAGTCAAACAAACACACCCATAAATCAACTGTAAGCCACAGTGGCAGTGCTGCGTTCTTCATACCTCTGCACAGTGCCAATTGAAGACGAATTATTAGTTGTTAACCAGCTTCCCCGATCTCTGGTAGAGGAAAGATTGGATATTCTCTTTCAATTGGCCCAACTGGGATGTGAGAGGGGTGGGGAGGCGATTTGCATTACTGCATACAATATTAAAATTTTTCAGAGCAGCTAATCTGTCTAGGCGATTGTCATTGTACCTTACAGAAATTGGTCAGCAAGTTTGACAAGACTCTCGAGTCTTTGAGGGCAGCAGTGTTGGCTATCAACTCAACATGGAGTGGACCTGTTGCTGACAGAGGGGACTTTCTCTTCCTGCATTTCTTCAGCCTTTTCCTTACTTCAAAAAGAATGGGTGGGGGTGGCTCTATTTGGGTGCAGCCCTATACTGTGGATTAGTGTTCATGCTATGGTTGGTTTTCAAACTCAGATCTCAACAGAAAGCGTGACAAGGTGCGTTATCACTCCAAGCACTTGTGGCCATTGAACAAGGGGCCTCCCCTGAAATTTGGTAATCTATACTCAAAAATTAGTCAGCATCTGAGTTCTCTGCTCTTGCACACCACGGATCTGTGGATCCATTACACTGGGATGAGAGAGACTCAACGATCATTGATCAGCCCTTGCACATCACTGAGGTTTCCTCATTACAGGTGAGAGGGTGATCATGACTTCCCCACTAATTCATTTTTTGGCTGGCCTCTTTTGTAGAGTTCGCCCTAGGCCATTTAGCAGTTACTTTCACATGGTACTATGGTATCCAGAGACAGGCAACTTTCCTCATGCACAGACCAAACTAAGACACAGGGCCCGGTGTCGATAGGTTTACCCTTCGACGGATAAGGCTGTGACATTGGAGGAGCGACCTAAGACAGGGGCAGCAACAGATGGACACTTAACTACAGAGGCCTAGACCAGCCTCGACTAGTAAAACAAAAAGGGGGAGATGTGGAAAGCCACGATAACATTCGCCATCACAAGATGGCACTGGCTTCTGCTGAACCAGCCCGAGGCCATGGGCAGTTCTCAGTGACATCATCATTGGGCCCTCCCTGAAAAATCTCTTGTATCCTGGAGAGCCATAGCTTCTTCTGTGATGTCACAACTGTTGTCCTGACTGCAACTGCCTCTTAGATGTTCCTTCAGTACCTCTAGGGTTTAACTCATTGTCCTTTTATTCCGGCTAAACAGCCATTTGGGAGGGAGGGAGATAAAAGGGAAGGAAGCTGGCCTGTCTTTGTATAAAAAAGGAAGAAATAAATGGTCCATTGGAAAGCTCTGTCAGTTTTGGGTAGGGATTGAGTGGGTTCCCTGATGAGAAAGCCTTGATCTGAGCCTTCAACACATGGGAATCAGGAGCTGAAATCCTCTCAGAGTCATCTGGACTTCCCTGCTTGATGTGGTTCCTGGAAGTCAGAGAGTTTATATCATTAGTATACTTATCCCAAATGCCAGGTGTTGGGAAGGGAACTGTTCTTATCCTTAGAGCTCATGGCTTTTATTTTTTTGGCCAGAAGAAAAAGGTCCTAAGGAAGAAGGGAAAGACAAGTATTGTGTCCTCAGCTCAGAGTAAACTCCTTGATTATTTGGATACCTATAGTGCAGTTTGTGTCTGCCACAGATATCTGGGAGAGAGAAGTGCTTCTAGTTGATTCTTTCATCATCTCAGTCTTTTCCACTAGTATTACTCTGACTACCATTTCCCTGACAGTTACTCTTTATATTTCTGAATCAATAGGTAATATTAGCTAGCAGTTACTTTTTTTCATTTCTTTGCATTTTTATAAAATTTTTTTTAGCAAATTTTTCATTGCTTATTTAATTGGATATTTCTATATTTATATTTCAAATGTCACTTTTCTTTCCCAAATTTCCTGCCTGGGTAAGACCCCCAATATGTCCCCTACCCTTCCTTGTATAACCTCCCTTTACTGCATCTTTGACATTCCTTTGAATGGGGAGTCAACATATTTGGATGAAGGGCTTCTTCCACTGGTGTCCAAAAAGGCTATCCTCTGCTACATTTGCAGTTGGAGTCATAGGTCAATCCATGTACAGTCTTCGAATATTTGTTTAGTACCAGAAAGCTCTGGTTTGTTGGCATAGTTTTTCTTATTGTGTTGAAAGAACCTTCATCTTTTGTTATCCTTTCACAGAATCTACCAACATGTGGTCAGTTTACAGTTCACTGGTTTAGCACTAGGATTCTTTTCTGTATTTAACATGATCTAGATGTGTCTCTTAGTAAAATTATATATCTAGTTTCCCACAGCATGCAATTCTTAGCTTCATCAATCTTATCACACACACACACACACACACACACACACACACACACACACACACACACACACTTTTGGTGGCTCCAACAGATATGATGTTAGGTGGAATTTTAACACAGATTCTGGGAAACTAGGTCAAGAATGTAGAATCCAGAATTAACAATGCCAAATAGATTCCATTCTGTACTTATTAAACTATTGTATTTAAGTTTTTCCTGGACCTCAAGACATTCCTCTCCTGCCCATCCTCCTGATCCTTATTTTGGCCTGTAAAAAAGAATCATATACGCCTCTCAACCCTCAAGTCTGAACCTTGGAAATAATGAAGGTTGATATTAGAGAACTGATTATCTTTGGGATAGAGAACCTGCATCTAGAGTGGGCATTGTCTGCCTTATTGATGTCTGTTAATTTTTGGATAAAATAAGGATTTGGGAGTTTATCATTTGAAGTAGGTACACAATTTTTACATTGTTATATTCAACCTTAGCTGGTACCTCTGGGTTGACAAAATCATTGCAAAAAAACATGAAATTGGAAAACAGAATTTTTACTACACATTCAGGAATATATAAAATCACCTCTCAAGGAATGTACAATAAGAAAATGTAATACAATATGAATTCAACTAAAGGATTGTAGGGAAAATGCTGGCCTTTGGGAAACAGAGAAAACCTAGCAAATTGAACTGTATGTCACAGGAATGGACCTGGGAATAGAATTATTATCCAGAAGAATCTCCTCCACTCCATGTTTCTAGATCTTTTCTACCCATGCCAAACCCCTGATTAACTTTCTCCATTCAGAGCATGCAACCACTAATGAAGCAAAGAGAAGTCTCTAGTTTTAGAGAGATGGAGTGCATAAAGGTTTCCACTGTGTCACAGGAGACACACCTTGCAAGGGCACCCTCGAATCTGGACATTGTAAGGAAAACACTTTAGCAGGTAGGCCATGGCAATTCTCAGTGACATCATCATTAGGC
>NW_022651205.1:0-2667 GCF_011064425.1 Rattus rattus
TAGTTTGATGTTGGCTACTGGTTTGCTGTATATTGTTTTACTGAGTTCAGTATAGTCCTTGAATTTCTGATATTTCCAAGACTTTTAACATGAAGGGATAGGTTCTGTATTATGCTTTCTTCACATCTAATGAAATGATTGCTTGTTTTGTTTTCTTTGAATTTGTTTTTATAGTGGGATTATGTTGATTTGTAATCAGGTTCATTACATTGGACCATACCTGTATCTCCAGGATGAAGCCTACTTGATCATGATGGATCACTGTTTTGATGTGTTCTTGGATTTGACGTGCAAGTAATTTAGCCTCAGATTATGTTATAATCCACAACTGGTTTGGTGTTATTAAGCAAGGTTGTAAGGGATTCATTTTGGGAAAGTTTCCAGCTATTTAAATGCTATTCCTGTTGTTATTATTAGACATATATAAAATCATTGAATAATTGCACACCCCTTTGGAGCATATGTCTGCAGGCCTACAAAGCTGTACTGTCTCGTAGTGATGTTATACAGACAAATAGATGAATTCTTTATTCTTAATAATGATCATACAATAGTTCCTAAAATTATATCAATGGTTATTTAGACTTTTATAGTGGGACTCCTATATGTCTCTTTCTAATAATAATTGCAGTGCCAACTCTGCCAATTATTTAGGTTCATATATATAACTAAATAACAACTCTGGTTTTGGATCTTCAATGAGCCTCGGAGCTGACACTGTAAGAGATGAATGTTTCAGCCAGATAGTGCTCCTGATGGATGTTTATAGCTTGTTGGGTTCAGCTTGTATATATTTTGACAAGCTGACATACAAATGAATTGATGAACTTTGTAACATATGATCATGTATTCTGAAAGGTGTTTGGGTGCTAGTACACAGGATTTGAAGAAGGTCTGAACTGGAAGGACAGAGACAGAAGATGGACTGGGCTGGAGGGGGCTGGTTGGCTCAAGTTTAGATAGGGAGACTGAGCTAAGTGAACTGAGTAAAGGTCTGGGCTGAGGAAAATGTAGACAGATAACATGTAACATAAAGAGGCAATCTACCAAGAATGCAGGGAAGAAAAAAGAAGCGAATTGGAAAGAACAGAGGTGCAGGCGGGTATCTCATTACAATAGCTGACGAAGATCATTTCTTAATAACCCATTACTGGAAGCTTAGCCTTGTTAAAAGATAAGCCTTTTACTTTTAAAGCAGGTTAGAGAGATTAAGCAGAGACATGAACAATTAGAGAATCATGGGTAAATGGACTTGTGGATATTGTAAGTTTCTACCTGATACCAGGATATTACCTTCTTCTCATCCTCCACGGTGCTATCCAAAATTGACATATAATTGAATTCAAAAAGCAGGCATCCTTCAGGTAGAAAGATACAGAAAAAATCTGGCGTGCTATAGACCCTCACTGTTCATTTGGTCTTCAATAACATAAGGATGAATGCTTACATATCACGTGGAAATTGTACAATGCTCACTGTTGATAACCTGGTCAGGAAATAAAGAAGAAAGTTAAAACTTTCAAATTTAATGAAATGAAGTCATGCTTATACCCAAACTATGAGACGATGAAAGCTGTCTTTGGAAAACTCATGGCTAGTGCTTATGAAAGCAGAGAAACAGGAAAGAGCATATATCAACAGCTTGACAGCACACCTAAGCTCCTCATTAAAAAAAAACAAATATTTTAGGGAGGGTAGAAGCGAAATAATGAAGCTCAGAGCTGAAATCAGCAAGTAAAACAAAAAAGAGGACCATAGAAAGAATCAACAGAACCAAGAAGTTGGTGCTTTGGGAAAATCATACAAGATAGATAGAAGCCCTTAAGCCAGACTAACGAGAGGACACAGAGTGTGTGACAGAATTAACAAAATCAAGAAATGAAAAGGGAGACACAACTACAGATTCAGAAATTCAAAAAAAAATGTGAATCTTACTATAAAGCCTATATTCAACAAAACTTGAAAATCTACAGGAAATGGACAATTTCCTATGGGCAAATACCAGGTACCGAAGTTAATCAGGAACAGATAAGCCAGTTAAACAACCCCCATAACTCCTGAGGAAATAAAACCCAGTCATTAAAGTTCAACAAAGAGCCCAGATCGAACATGTTTTGGTAAAAATTCTCAGACCTTCTTAGGGCCTCCATGCAATATCAAACTATTCCATAAATTAAAAGAGCAGGATAAATTTTCTCGACTCCTTCTGTGAAATACAATTACATATCATAAATACACAAATACCCATCAAAGAAAACTTTAGACAATTTACCTTATGAACATCGACGCAAAATACTCCAACAAATTCTGGCGACTGATCAGAAACACATCAAAACAATCATCACTCTGCTGATCCAAATGACCATCAGGCATGCAGGGATGGTTTAATATGGAGAAAAATCGATGATCATTAAACAAACTGAAGAACAAAGCACATGATCATTATATTAGATGCTGAGAACGTATTTGACAAATTCAGCACCACTTCATGGTAAAGTCCCACTGGAAAGAATAGATTAAGGCCTTGCCTAATCATAGTAAAGCTGTGTACAACAAACGTGGTTGACATTAAACTAAATAGAGAGAAAATTGAAGCAATCCCACTAAAATCAGGGACTAGACAAGGCTGCCTCTCTCTACTTATTCAATATAGTTCTTGAGTTTTGG
>NW_022651206.1:0-1560 GCF_011064425.1 Rattus rattus
CAAGTTACTTAGATGGGGCTGACGAAATTTTGATAAATCTTGAAAAGTACACATGTTAGCAGGTCGTGCTAGTGGGAACTAACTGAATTCACAAAGAAACAGTGTTTCAGGTTGGGAGAACGTTGCTGTATCCCGAATATTCGACTTATCACTATTGCGGCCTATTGGGAACTAACTGAATTCACCAAGTTACTTAGATGAGGCTGAAGAAATTTTGATAAATCTTGAAAAGTACACATGTTAGCAGGTCGTGCTAGTGGGAACTAACTGAATTCACAAAGAAACAGTGTTTCAGGTTGTGAGAACGTTGCTGTATCCCGAATAGTCCACTTATCACTATTGCGGCCTATTGGGAACTAACTGAATTCACCAAGTTACTTAGATGAGGCTGAAGAAATTTTGATAAATCTTGAAAAGTACACATGTTAGTTGCTGTATCCCGAATAGTCCACTTATCACTATTGCGACCTATTGGGAACTAACTGAATTCACCAAGTTACTTAGATGAGGCTGACGAAATTTTGATAAATCTTGAAAAGTACACATGTTAGCAGGTCGTGCTAGTGGGAACTAACTGAATTCACAAAGAAACAGTGTTTCAGGTCGTGAGAATGTTGCTGTATCCCGAATAGTCCACTTATCACTATTGCGGCCTATTGGGAACTAACTGAATTCACCAAGTTACTTAGATGAGGCTGACGAAATTTTGATAAATCTTGAAAAGTACACATGTTAGCAGGTCGTGCTAGTGGGAACTAACTGAATTCACAAAGAAACAGTGTTTCAGGTCGTGAGAATGTTGCTGTATCCCGAATAGTCCACTTATCACTATTGCGGCCTATTGGGAACTAACTGAATTCACCAAGTTACTTAGATGAGGCTGACGAAATTTTGATAAATCTTGAAAAGTACACATGTTAGCAGGTCGTGCTAGTGGGAACTAACTGAATTCACAAAGAAACAGTGTTTCAGGTCGTGAGAATGTTGCTGTATCCCGAATTAGTCCACTTATCACTATTGCGGCCTATTGGGAACTAACTGAATTCACCAAGTTACTTAGATGAGGCTGACGAAATTTTGATAAATCTTGAAAAGTACACATGTTACCAGGTCGTGCTAGTGGGAACTAACTGAATTCACAAAGAAACAGTGTTTCAGGTCGTGAGAATGTTGCTGTATCCCGAACAGTCCACTTATCACTATTGCGGCCTATTGGGAACTAACTGAATTCACCAAGTTACTTAGATGAGGCTGACGAAATTTTGATAAATCTTGAAAAGTACACATGTTACCAGGTCGTGCTAGTGGGAACTAACTGAATTCACAAAGAAACAGTGTTTCAGGTGGTGAGAATGTTGCTGTATCCCGAACAGTCCACTTATCACTATTGCGGCCTATTGGGAACTAACTGAATTCACCAAGTTACTTAGATGAGGCTGACGAAATTTTGATAAATCTTGAAAAGTACACATGTTACCAGGTCGTGCTAGGGGAACTAACTGAATTCACAAAGAAACAGTGTTTCAGGTGTGAGAATGTTGCTGTATCGAACAGTCCACT
>NW_022651207.1:0-4395 GCF_011064425.1 Rattus rattus
GTATGTTCTCATGTCTTCCACGTTTGAGAGCTGAGCAGATGGTCTAGGCTAGTCAGTTTTTCAGGTTTATTATCCTTTTCCACAACAATATCATTTAAATTCTCACTAAAATACCAAGCTCCACTCTGTGCCTGTGAATTTTAGTAGTTAATATTTCTTTTGTTGTTGTTGTTGATGTTGTTGTTTTTTTTTTTTTTTTTTTTTTTTTTTTCGGGGCTGAGGACCGATCCCAGGGCCTTTTACTTGCTAGGCAAGTGCTCTACCACTGAGCTAAATCCCAACCCCAGGAGATATTATTTCTAAATCATTGTTGTTGCCTAGACAAAAGACTTGTTGCTGTCGAAGACTCAGCAGCTTCCCGGAATAAACTGGGAGGCTGGTCAGAGACACAGTAATACATAAGTCCAGTGGACTGTTGTGCTGTGTCACTTTGGGCAGATATTTTGTGGATGTTGCCACATTGCTCATGGTTAGAGGGATAGAGAAGGGGTGTGGCCACCTTCTGGCTCCTTTGCTAGCCATTCTGTTTCTGCTTGCTTAAAAGTGGGGACAGGGATTCAATCCCCACTGACCTAGCCATTCAAGGAGGTTTCCTCGGCAGAGGCAAAGTACCTAGGGCTGAAGAAATGTGTCTGAATGATATGTTATTTTTGAGCTGTAGGGAACCATTTGGTCATTTCCTTTGAACTTTAGATTTTGATTTTTTGAGAAAGGGTTTCTGTGGGTAACTGGCTATTCTGGAACTAATCCTGTATACCATGTTGGCCTTGATCTCACAGAGGTCTGCACCTCCTGCCTCTTAGTGCTGGGAATCAAGGGGTGCTCCACCATTGCCCAGCCCTCTATGAACTTCTGATTGTGACAGAATTAGATTCAGATACTCAAACCTGTTTACCATCCCTTCCCAACTGCGTTAAAGTTCTCTTGGACAAGAGCCTTGGTCCATTGCCCTTCCCTCTTTTGTTCTTGCAGGCACTAAATGACAGAAACAGCAGCATTTGTGTCTGGTTTAAGCGGCAAGCTCTTCAAAAACAGGCCATGGGCAGAAATGTAAAGCCCTGAACACAGAGCGATAGCCACAAAAATGGTGGACCAGGGGTGCAGTGACCTACCACCTAAGTCTAGAGCCATGAAGAAGAGGATGTCTCGGAGGATAGCCATCATCCTTCCAGAAGCAGAAGGAGGAGGAGGCTTTCTCCCCAGGCCCTGGGGGAATAATTGTGGGCTGGAATTGTTCGCAATGGATGGAAGGGGAGGTATGAGCCCGTTACCCAAAGGAGAATATCGTTCTGGAATCAACTGCCAACAAATCCCCTCTCTATCTGGTCCAAAGTGACAGGAATTGACTGTGTCACGGACCCGAACTTCACTCACGATGAGAGGATTTTAAATCTTAAGGCCTTGCCTCACAAGTAGGGTTTCCTCAGGTCAAAAGGCGCCCATCTCCTCAAAGTGCAATGGTAGACGAGCTGTGGAGCATACATTTTGAGGGGCAAACATGGCTCTGAGGACAACTGGAGGGGTGTGGTTTCTGGCCCAGGTGCCAATCATAGAGGACTGGTTTTACATCACCTACCGGAAAGATCCAGTCCTATACATCTACCAACTCCTGGATGATTACACCTGAAAGGTAACCTCCGTATCATTCAGAATACCTCCAACAGAGGTGAAGTCAGGCGTTGACAGCGACAGATTAACAGGTCACTATGTGCTTGTACACCCAGAAGCGATGGGTCCAAAAAGATAGGCAAGGTCATTTGCAAGTTCTGGCCAAACCTTCCGTGTACTTCATCAGGATTTAATGGCAGCGTCACATCTCGTCTATAATCTGGTGGAAAAAGATCCATTAAGTTGAAATTCAAAATGCGGAGAGAGCGGAGATGGATGATTTATAGGATTGAAGGGGAAAATGTTTGTTTCTGTGTCAGATACCCAAGGGCCTTTAACAGCCTTAGTATCTTTTCACTGGAATTTGTTTTTGCTCTAGAAATTAAAATGTGTGATGTGATTTGTTGTGTGTGAACACTTTGGTGGAAAGGCAGGCTGTGGTGGATGGAACATGGAGGAGGAAGCCAGAAGGTCAAAGATGGTGAACAGAATTCTAATGTTACATAGGCTAAAACAAACAGGACTGAGCTTGTCTGGTCTTTGGAGAAAAGAACTGGAGATGGGGCTTAGAAGGGGCAGGGATGGCACGAAAGAAAGATGGATGTTTGGGAAGCAGTGAAAGGATCCAGAAATGAATGGACTCTCTGGGTGAAGATTGAGGGATAAACAGACAGTTAAGGGGAAAGAGTGGCGGAGGTAACAGGGAGGTGGTCTCTTGGGAACTAAAGGCTAAACTCAATAAACTGGTCAAGCAGACTCCAGAATCGAAGATGATCTGTTTTTGTTTGACTAACAAAGGCAAAAAAACCTGTTTCTCATCTGTAGATCTATTTTTTTAATTATGTAGGTGGGGCAGGGCATGAATACAGGAGACCACAGAGACAGAATAGTCAGTTCACCTGGAACTGGGAATTAAAAAGGTGTTTGGTAGCCATTGGAAATGATCTCAAAGAACCAAATCCAAGTGCTCTTTCAAAGCAGACAGGCGCTCTTGATCCAGTGGTCATCTCTCAGGCCCTAAAAGTCTTCTTTTTAAATAAATCCAACCTCCATGAAGAGAAGAGACCAGGATGACGGTAAAAAGATCAAATTGATGGTGATGTGGAAGAAGACTAAAGAACACATGAGGGTGTATGGACACTGAGGGACAAAGGAATTCAAGATGGGTTCTCAAAAGTGAAGCAGGAGACACAGGAAGAACGAAAGGGTCTAGAATGTAGAGGTTGAACTTGGGCCACAGACTTTATATTTGTCTCTTTAGTTTAAGAACAATAAAGCCATCACTATAGAGGTGTATGTTAGGTGGGCTTCCCCAGAGGACATCTTGACGAAGATAACTCAAGAGTAGTGAATACCAAACTAAGTTTATATATAATTGATTCTGAAGTATCATAAAAGTCCATTATTTTTGAATGATCAGAAAAAGTAACTAAAGAAGATATAGGATGCCATGAGGCTTCTGTCAGGTGTTATGTGGATCTGTGTTTAGCTTCCCTGAGCACTGTTTGCCTCTATTGCTTCCTGTAATATTTTTTGAGGTCTTTTCTCAATACCCCTAGATGACCTCAAAGAGCTCCTGCACTGGCTTGTCTTGCCTGGCTCTCCTTTGACTGGATCGCTTCCTACACACCTGAGGGCCCTTTTACCCTATCTAGCCCCAGGAGGGTTCCCGTCTTTTTACTCACATGTAAACATCCTCAAAACTCTTGATGGTGCCCTCAATGCAGAGGTGCTGACTCTTTTTCCTATACCATTTGCCATTGACTTTCAAATGCTTTGCAGTTCCTGACCATGTAGCTCTCTCCTCCTGAGAAGCCCCTGTGCACTACATGGGGTCACCCTGAGCCACATCTACACTCCTAGTGTTTCTTTGTAGGCAACCTTATCATGGACTCAATCATTGCTGTTTCTTCTCTCAAGAATAAGTTTCTCACTGCAGGACTTGAAAATACTTTCTATTGTTGATTAATTCTGCTATTTGGGGGTTTTTATACTGGCTGGTTGTCTGAAGGCTTCATTGCTGCAAAAAGACACCATCACCAAGGCATCTTATGAGGGACAACATTTAATTAGGTTGACTTACAGGGTCAAGTTTAGTCTATTTTCATGAGCCTTGCCAGGAAGCATGTGGGCGTCTGGGCGAACATGGTGTTGGAGGAAAAGCATATAACCCCAATGTGATATACTTCTCCAGAAGGCCCATTTACTCCCACAAGGCCACCTCCCTACTTATACCCACACTTCCCATGGGACAATCACATTCTAACTACCACCCTGATTTTATACCAACTTGATACAAGCTAGAGTCTCATTAGAGGGAAGGCTCTCAGTTGAAAATGCCTCCATAAGATCCAGCTTCCTTAGGCATTTACTCAGTGATTGGTGATGTCAACCCTGTATGGCGTCACCATTCCTAGGCTGGTGGTCCTGATTTGTACAAGCTTGGCTAAGCAAGACATGAGGAACAGACAGTAAGCAGTGCCACTCCACCGCCTGCTTCAGTTCCTGCCACCAGGATCCTGTCCTGTTGAGTTCCTCCCAGCATCCTTTGCTGATAGGCAGCATGGAAGTGTAGCTGAATAAACCTTTCCTCCCTAACTTGCACTTGGTCACAGTGTTTCCCTTTACAACAATAAAAGAAACCTAAGTAAAGCAATTTCACTTCGCAAGCATAGTCGTCTAGAAATACAGATACTTACCTCATAACACAAATAAATGTATAGACACTTTATTTTATTTAAAAGAGTAAGACTTGCTCATGTACTGACTCTGTGACTTTCTAGTTTG
>NW_022651208.1:0-3149 GCF_011064425.1 Rattus rattus
TGTAGCTGTGTCCAGTACCAATGCACAATACATATCTTTAGTGCGTGAAAACACTCCAGGAGGCTATAGAGGATGGAGAGAATGAACTGACAAAGTGCAGTGAGCAGGCAAACTTTCACGTGAAAAGAGCCAACACTATTTCATGAACCAGGCTGAGATGGAAGCAGTGTGATGATAAGAACAACAATTCTGATTAGAATGTTAGTTGGAGTGGGAAGCAGAAAGACCCATTTTGTGTTGAGAGAAGAATGCCTTGACCCGTCTTCAGATGAGATGTTTGAAGGTGATCAAGGAACCCAGATGATCGAGTTTTCAAGCACGATCTGACCTGGTCGACATTAGTAGATAGAAATTTCAGTTGTGAGTTTTAGTACACTGTTTACATGAAAGGTGACTGAAATATGCTATGTATATAGATGTTACATACTTACAGAATTAAACTTTGAGACATGGAGACAGGTTGAAGGTGGGGTGACACCATTAGCTGGGCCGTGTGATGGTTTTTGAATTTCTGAATCTGTAGTTATGTCTCCCTTTTCATTTCTAATTTTGTTAATTTGGACACACTCTCTGTGTCCTCTCGTTAGTCTGGCTATGGGTTTATCTATCTTGTTGATTTTCTCAAAGCAACCAACTTTTTGGTTTGTTGATTCTTTTATGGTCTTTTTGTTTCTACTTGGTTGATTTCAGCCTGAGTTTGATTATTTCCTGCCTTCTACTCCTCCTGGGTGTATTTGCTTCTTTTTGTTCTAGAGCTTTTAGGTGTGCTGTCAAGCTGCTGACATATGCTCTTTCCTGTTTCTTTCTGCAGGCACTCAGCGCTATGAGTTTTCCTCTTAGCACAGCTTTCATTGTGTCCCATAAGTTTGGGTATGTTGTACCTTCATTTTCATTAAATTCTAAAAAGTTTTTAATTTCTTTTTCTTTATTTCTTCCTGACCAGGTTATCATTGAGTAGAGCATTGTTCAATTTCCACGTATATGTGGGCATTCTTCCCTTATTGTTATTGAAGACCAGTTTTAGGCCGTGGTGGTCTGATAGCACGCATGGGATTATTTCTATCTTTCTGTACCTGTTGAGGCCCGTTTTTTGACCAATTATATGGTCAATTTTTGAGAAAGTACCATGAGGAGCTGAGAAGAAGGTATATCCTTTTGCTTTTAGGATAGAATGTTCTATAATATCCGTTAAGTCCATTTGGCTCATGACTTCTCTTAGTCTGTTCATGCTCTGTTTAATTTCTGTTTCCATGATCTGTCCATTGATGAGAGTGGGGTGTTGAAATCTCCTACTATTATTGTGTGAGGGCAATGTGTTTTGAGCTTTAGTAAGGTTTCTTTTTAGGTATATGTAGGTGCCCTTGTATTTGGGGGTATAGATATTTAGGATTGAGAGTTCATCTTGGTGGATTTTTTCCTTTGATGAATATGAAGTGTCCTTCCTTATCTTTTTTGATGATTTTAGTTGAAAAATTGATTTTATTTGATATTAGAATGGCTACTCCAGCTTGTTTTTTTCTTCCGACCATTTGCTTGGAAAGTTGTTTCCCAGCCTTTCACTCTGAGGTAGTGTCTGTCTTTGTCTCTGAGGTGTGTTTCCTGTAGGCAGCAGAATGCAGGGTCCTCGTTGCATATCCAGTTTGTTAATCTATGTCTTTTTATTGGGGAGTTGAGGCCATTGATGTTGAGAGATATTAAGGAATAGTGATTATTGCTTCCTGTTATATTCATATTCGGATGTGAGGTTATGTTTGTGTGCTTTTCTTCTCTTTGTTTTGTTGCCAAGACGATTAGTTTTTTGCTTTTTCTAGGATGTACCTTGCCTCCTTATGTTTGGCTTTACCATTTATTATCCTTTTGTAGTGCTGGATTTGTAGAAAGATATTGTGTAAATTTGGTTTTGTCATGGAATATCTTATTTCTCCATCATGTTAATTGAGAGTTTTGCAGATATACAGTAACCTGGGCTGGCATTTGTGTTCTCTTAGGGTCTGTATGACATCAGTCCAGGATCTTCTGGTTTTCATAGTTTTTGGTAAAAAGTCTGTGTGATTCTGATAGGTCTGCCTTTATATGTTACTTGACCTTTTTCCCTTACTGCTTTTAATATTCTTTCTTTATTTTGTGCGTTTGGTGTTTTGACTATTATGTGACGGGAGGTGTTTCTTTTCTGGTCCAATCTATTTGGAGTTCTGTAGGCTTCTTGTATGCCTATGGGTATCTTTTTTTTTAGGTTAGGGAAGTTTTCTTCTATGATTTTGTTGGAAGATATTTACTGTCCTTGAGTTGGGAGTCTTAATTCTCTTTAAGATCCTTAGGTTTGATCTTCCTACTGAGTCCTTGATTTCATGTTTTGGACCAGTAGCTTTTTTCCCGCTTTACATTATCTTTTGACAGTTGATTCAATGATTTCTATGGAATCTTCTGCTCCTGAGATTCTCTCTTCCATCTCTTTTATTCTGTTGGTGAAGCTTGTATCTACAGCTCCTTGTCTCTTCTTTTGGTTTTCTATATCCAGGGTTGTTTCCATGTCTTCTTTCTTGATTGTTTCTATTTCCATTTTTAATTTCTTCAACTGTTTGATTGTTTCTTTCCTAAATTCTTTCAGGGATTTTGCTATTCTGTAGGTATTTCCTTTACTGTTTCTTAATGTTTTCCTGTATTTCTCTAAAAGGAGTTCTTCGTCTTTTATTCTCCATATTCAAACTGTTTGAAACTGATTCTTGGATGTTTTATGTTTTGTTGATTGATGATTCTTTCTAGATTATCTCTAGTGTTACTTTGTTCTGCTATTTCTGACATTATCCTATAAACCTATTATGTCAAGTGCTGTAGACCTGTTCTGTTTTCTTTCTGACCTTGCTGGCCCTTTCTCTTAATATATAAATTCTGGGCAGGTCACTTACACATGAAAAGTTGAGTCTTACCTGTGGTCGAGCTCAAAGAATCCTCATAAGTGCCACTTGACTCTCATACCTTTTCCAGGGTTCCAATTGTTTCTAGAGATGTGCAGTTTTTCCCAAGTAATACACTGATTAGTCTCCCAAAGTCAGAAGGCTGTGGGCAGGATCCAATTTGAGTACTCCTGTTAAACTGGAAGGTGCCGATCAGGAATTCCAGTTCCTGGAGTCTCTTGCAGCAGAAATTGG
>NW_022651209.1:0-2422 GCF_011064425.1 Rattus rattus
ACATTATCTACTTCCATGATAACCAACTGAAACCTCATGCTTCACAGATTCATTCATATTCATGTGGCTTCTGTCATTTAATAGACACCACAGAGCGATTCTATTCTTTGAGGACTCTCTCTCTGTCTCTGTCTCTGTCTCTGTCTCTATCTCTGTCTCTCTGTGTGTGTGTGTGTGTGTGTGTGTGTTTGTGTCTGTGTCTGTGTAATTGTACAGTCACATATTTTGTACAAGGGTATCAATATATAGCATTGTAGTGAACACCTTGAAGAACTGCAAGTGGATAAATGTCAGTTTTTTCTGAGGGTCTTAGAGAGATATGCATTCTGCCTACCAGGTAAAATATCCACAGAATCCTCATGATTTTCTCTGTACAATGTCCAGTTCACATGAATGTGGACTCCCCTGCACCATCAGTGTAATGCATGCTGCTGTGCACATTGTACTTGGTGATCTTTCACAAGCACCACCATAACTCTGATGATGGTTCTTAGAGAATGTTCATGAGATGCAATGTACAAACACACAACTATTACAGGTTTTCTCTAATTGTTACTCTTTGAGTTTTTTTTCTTGTTGTTAGTTGTTTGTTTTGCCACAAAGCTGACATAACTTGTCTCTTTGTTAATGAATTCCAAGATTCAATGTCACTGGAAAAATAGTCATCAAGGAAATTGTGTTTCCTTTGATCCTGAGGAACCTCCAGGCTTCCTAGTTCCCACAGAAATACTATTGAGTGGAACAAAAGGTATTGAGGAAATAGAATATGTCCATTGAATTACATACACTTGTTGTAGACCATAAGGTTTAATACAAGGAAACAAAGATGATCAACTCAAACATTCTCTTCTGTAGCTACTATTAATTTACATACTGCATTATGATAAATTCAACCACAGAATTTTTAAAATGGATATATCTAACTCACTGTTTGATCTCATTCAGTAAGAAGAAAGAAAAAGTGTGGTCATCCAGTCTTGCATCCCTGTAACATCACCTGCTGCAGGCAGGAAACAGGTGAGCCACACTCTATTGCCAGTTCCAAGTCACCTGCAATGGGGACCTGGGTAGTAGCTGGGTATGAAGTTGATAATATTAGCATGAAACACAAGGAAATACAACTTAGGCAAATGTTCATTTAAAGATTTTAGAAATACCACCTAGATACTGCTGATCTGAATCCTTAATTTTAGTAAATGAAGGATTTTTGGTTAGTTTGTTTTGTTTTAGATTTTCTTTTTTGTGATCTGATTTCCCTATATGTATACCAAGTGGAAGCATTCATTTATCCATCCATCTATCTACCTACTGCCATTTGCCTTTTATAAAACAGAACTCACATAGTTCTTCTTCCTCTGAGTGTGTACTGTTATAGGGAAGGAATGCGGGCTGGGGATTTAGCTATGGTAGAGTGTTTGCCTAGGAAGCGTAAGGCCCTGGGTTCGGTCCCCAGCTCCGAAAAAAAAAAAAAAAAAGAACACAAAAAAAAAAATAAAAGGAATGCACTACCACATCCATGGAATGCACAATCAAAAGTGAGGCACATTCTATGCTCCAGGAGGCTTTCCTCTCAGGACTTGTCCGTCTCTATATGTTAAGAGTGAAGATAGAGGAGATACATATTGAACCACATGACTCAACATCATTACTTCAAGTGTTCTCTGCATAGATCATCTGTGGAGTTAGTACTTTGCTGTACTGTGGTCTGATTAAGGGAAGGTAGTATGAGGATATGGATTGCAGCTTCACCCAGTTGGCTCACTACATGACGAGCATGTTCACCACCCAGAGTTCATATCCTAATTCTGCATAAAATGTGCCCAGGATGGCTCAATCCTATTAATGATTACCCTTGAGAAGGGAAGGAAGGACAAACATGAGTACCAGGTCATTGTTTTCTGTACAGTGAATTACATACTAGACTAGAATACAGATCTTTTCTGAAAAAGGAAAAATTGTACAAAATAGAGGGAGAATAGCAATTTGAAGTGGGAGTCATGATCAGGAGATTGCACTCTAAGACTGGTGATGGAGGCATGACCAGGTACAGTGCACTCCTACTGCCCTGAAGTAACTAAGAGAGGCCATACACATAATGAATGAGGATGTTGCCTACAGAGTGAGGTGAACACACACTGCTTTTACATTACCAATGCACCAGGCTGCTGTCCTTGTCAGTTCATGATAAGGACATATCCAGGCTTGCAGACTTACAGTGAAGTTTGTACTCAGCCCAACCACAATGTCACACCTTGGTTTTGAGTAACTTTGGAACTGAGCAGTTTTAGAAAATGCCTAAATATGGACTTTTGATCAGCGAACCTCTCACTGAGAAGCACGAGTCAGGTTGAAGTTCTTAGAGGAAGACCACATATTTCTACTAAGCTAGGCCCCTCCTACTGCTTCTTCAGTAAACAGTAAA
>NW_022651210.1:0-4890 GCF_011064425.1 Rattus rattus
GTGGTGGTTGCCCTAGTCGTGGTGTCTGCCTTTCCAGTAGTGGAGGCTGTATGTTCTGAGGTACCAATAGGTTCTGCTGGTGTGCCAGGTTCTCCAGATATGGAGGCAGTAGGTGTTGTTTCATTAGAGACTGCAATCGTGGTGGTGGTGGTGCTGGTGGGGGTATTGGGGGTGGCGGTGCTGGTGGTTGGATTGGTGGTAGTGGTTGTTTCTGCAATTCTGGAGGTGGAGGCTGCACTGCCTGAGGTAACAGCTGGTCCTGTAGGAGAGCCAGGTTGACCAGATGTGGAGACAGCAGCTGACGTTCCATTAGAGACTGCCATGGTGGTAGTGCTGGTGGTTGTGGTGCTGGTGCTGGTGCTGGTCGTGGTTGTGGTGTCTGCTTTTTCAGAAGTGGGGGCTGCATTGGGCGAGGTGGCAACTGGTTCTGTTGGTGCGCCAACTTCTCCAGATGTGGAGGGAACAGGTGTTGTTTCATTAGAGAGTACAGTCGTGGTGGTGGTTGTGGTGGTGGTGGGGATGGCTGTGCTGGTTGTTGTGGTGGTGGTCGTGGTGGTGTCTGCTTTTCCAGTTGTTGTGTCCTCGGTGACGGCGGCATCCGCGGTATTTGCGTGACTGGAGTTCAGGTTGTCCAGATGTTGAGACAGCAGCTGATGTTCCATTGGAGACTGCCATGGTGGTAGTACTGGTGGTTGTGGTGCTGGTGCTGGTGCTGGTCGTGGTTGTGGTGTCTCCTTTTTCAGAAGTGGGGGCTGCATTGGGCGAGGTGGCAACTGGTTCTGTTGGTGTGCCATCATCTCCAGATGTGGAGGCAACAGGTGTTGTTTCATTAGAGAGTACAGTCGTGGTTGTGGTTGTGGTGGTGGTGGGGTTGGCTGTGCTGGTTGTGGTGGTGGTGGTCGTGGTGGTGTCTGCTTTTCCAGAACTGGAGGCTGCACTGCCTGAGGTACCAGCTGGTCCTGTAGAAGAGCCAGGTTGTCCAGTTGTGGAGACAGCAGCTGACGTTCCATTAGAGACCGTTTTGGTGGTAGTGGTGGTGGTGGTGCTGGTGCTGGTAGTGGTTGTGGTTTCTGCTTTTTCAGAAGCGGGGGCTGAATTTGGCGAGGTGAGAGCAAGTTCTGCTGTGTTCACAGGTTGTTGAGATGGAGAGACAGGAGGTGCTGCTGAATTAGAGGCTGCCCTCAGCCCACTTGTGCCAGAGGTAGACAAAGCAGGAGCTGAGCTTCCAGTAGGTGCTAGTGTACTGGCCTGTCCCCCAGCTGTGGAGACTACAGGACCTGCGGTTCCATTAGGGCCTGTTGAACTGTCTACTCCATCATATGTGGGAACAGCAGCTGAAGTTCCTTTAGACACAGCCGTTGTGCCTTCCCTCACCGCTGTGGAGACAGCAGGAACAGGGCTTGTAGAAGAGCCTAGAGTGGAGGCTGGACTTTCAGCTGTAGAAGCAGGACCTGAGCTTTCATTAGAAGCTGCCGTGGGAGCCGCTGTGGTGGTAGTGGTCGTATCTGCCTTTCCAGGAGTAGAGGCTGCACTGGCAGTGGTGCCAGCAGGAGCTTCTGTTCTACCAGGATTTCCAGATGTTGAGACTGGAGCTGAGGTGGCATTAGAGACTGCCACGGTGGTGCTGGTGGAGGTGGTAGTGGTGGTGGTTGCCCTAGTCGTGGTGTCTGCCTTTCCAGTAGTGGAGGCTGTATGTTCTGAGGTACCAATAGGTTCTGCTGGTGTGCCAGGTTCTCCAGATATGGAGGCAGTAGGTGTTGTTTCATTAGAGACTGCAGTCGTGGTGGTGGTGGTGCTGGTGGGGGTAGTGGGGGTGGCGGTGCTGGTGGTTGGATTGGTGGTAGTGGTTGTTTCTGCAATTCTGGAGGTGGAGGCTGCACTGCCTGAGGTAACAGCTGGTCCTGTAGGAGAGCCAGGTTGACCAGATGTGGAGACAGCAGCTGACGTTCCATTAGAGACTGCCATGGTGGTAGTGCTGGTGGTTGTGGTGCTGGTGCTGGTGCTGGTCGTGGTTGTGGTGTCTGCTTTTTCAGAAGTGGGGGCTGCATTGGGCGAGGTGGCAACTGGTTCTGTTGGTGCGCCAACTTCTCCAGATGTGGAGGCAACAGGTGTTGTTTCATTAGAAAGTACAGTCGTGGTGGTGGTTGTGGTGGTGGTGGGGATGGCTGTGCTGGTTGTTGTGGTGGTGGTCGTGGTGGTGTCTGCTTTTCCAGAAGTGGAGGCTTCAGTGCCTGAGGTACCAGCTGGTCCTGTAGAAGAGCCAGGTTGTCCAGATGTTGAGACAGCAGCTGATGTTCCATTGGAGACTGCCATGGTGGTAGTACTGGTGGTTGTGGTGCTGGTGCTGGTGCTGGTCGTGGTTGTGGTGTCTGCTTTTTCAGAAGTGGTGGCTGCATTGGGCGAGGTGGCAACTGGTTCTGTTGGTGTGCCATCATCTCCAGATGTGGAGGCAACAGGTGTTGTTTCATTAGAGAGTACAGTCGTGGTTGTGGTTGTGGTGGTGGTGGGGTTGGCTGTGCTGGTTGTGGTGGTGGTGGTCGTGGTGGTATCTGCTTTTCCATATCTGGAGGCTGCACTGCCCGAGGTACCAGCTGGTCCTGTAGAAGAGCCAGGTTGTCCAGATGTGGAGAGAGCAGCTGACGTTCCATTAGAGACCATTTTGGTGGTGGTGGTGGTGGTGCTGATGCTGGTGCTGGTCGTGGTTGTGGTTTCTGCTTTTTCAGAAGCGGGGGCTGAATTTGGCGAGGTGAGAGCAAGTTCTGCTGTGTTCACAGGTTGTTGAGATGGAGAGACAGGAGGTGCTGCTGAATTAGAGGCTGCCCTCAGCCCACTTGTGCCAGAGGTAGACAAAGCAGGAGCTGAGCTTCCAGTAGGTGCTAGTGTACTGGCCTGTCCCCCAGCTGTGGAGACTACAGGACCTGTGGTTTCATTAGGGCCTGTTGAACTGTCTACTCCATCATATGTGGGAACAGCAGCTGAAGTTCCTTTAGACACAGCCGTTGTGCCTTCCCTCACCGCTGTGGAGACAGCAGGAACAGGGCTTGTAGAAGAGCCTAGAGTGGAGGCTGGACTTTCAGCTGTAGAAGCAGGACCTGAGCTTTCATTAGAAGCTGCCGTGGGAGCCGCTGTGGTGGTAGTGGTCGTATCTGCCTTTCCAGGAATAGAGGCTGCACTGGCAGTGGTGCCAGCAGGAGCTTCTGTTCTACCAGGATTTCCAGATGTTGAGACTGGAGCTGAGGTGGCATTAGAGACTGCCACGGTGGTGCTGGTGGAGTTGGTAGTGGTGGTGGTTGCCCTAGTCGTGGTGTCTGCCTTTCCAGTAGTGGAGGCTGTATGTTCTGAGGTACCAATAGGTTCTGCTGGTGTGCCAGGTTCTCCAGATATGGAGGCAGTAGGTGTTGTTTCATTAGAGACTGCAGTCGTGGTGGTGGTGGTGCTGGTGGGGGTAGTGGGGGTGGCGGTGCTGGTGGTTGGATTGGTGGTAGTGGTTGTTTCTGCAATTCTGGAGGTGGAGGCTGCACTGCCTGAGGTAACAGCTGGTCCTGTAGGAGAGCCAGGTTGACCAGATGTGGAGACAGCAGCTGACGTTCCATTAGAGACTGCCATGGTGGTAGTGCTGGTGGTTGTGGTGCTGGTGCTGGTGCTGGTCGTGGTTGTGGTGTCTGCTTTTTCAGAAGTGGGGGCTGCATTGGGCGAGGTGGCAACTGGTTCTGTTGGTGCGCCAACTTCTCCAGATGTGGAGGGAACAGGTGTTGTTTCATTAGAGAGTACAGTCGTGGTGGTGGTTGTGGTGGTGGTGGGGATGGCTGTGCTGGTTGTTGTGGTGGTGGTCGTGGTGGTGTCTGCTTTTCCAGAAGTGGAGGCTTCAGTGCCTGAGGTTCCTTCTGGTCCTGTAGAAGAGCCAGGTTGTCCAGATGTTGAGACAGCAGCTGATGTTCCATTGGAGACTGCCATGGTGGTAGTACTGGTGGTTGTGGTGCTGGTGCTGGTGCTGGTCGTGGTTGTGGTGTCTGCTTTTTCAGAAGTGGGGGCTGCATTGGGCGAGGTGGCAACTGGTTCTGTTGGTGTGCCATCATCTCCAGATGTGGAGGCAACAGGTGTTGTTTCATTAGAGAGTACAATCGTGGTTGTGGTTGTGGTGGTGGTGGGGTTGGCTGTGCTGGTTGTGGTGGTGGTGGTCGTGGTGGTGTCTGCTTTTCCAGAACTGGAGGCTGCACTGCCTGAGGTACCAGCTGGTCCTGTAGAAGAGCCAGGTTGTCCAGTTGTGGAGACAGCAGCTGACGTTCCATTAGAGACCGTTGGTTGGTGGTGGTGGTGGTGGTGGTGCTGGTGCTGGTCGTGGTTGTGGTTTCTGCTTTTTCAGAAGCGGGGGCTGAATTTGGCGAGGTGAGAGCAAGTTCTGCTGTGTTCACAGGTTGTTGAGATGGAGAGACAGGAGGTGCTGCTGAATTAGAGGCTGCCCTCAGCCCACTTGTGCCAGAGGTAGACAAAGCAGGAGCTGAGCTTCCAGTAGGTGCTGGTGTACTGGCCTGTCCCCCAGCTGTGGAGACTACAGGACCTGCGGTTCCATTAGGGCCTGTTGAACTGTCTACTCCTTCAGATGTAGGGACAGGAGCTGAAGTTCCTTTAGACACAGCCGTTTGTGCCTTCCCTCACCGGGCTGTGGAGACAGCAGGAACAGGGCTTGTAGAAGAGCCTAGAGTGGGCTGGACTTTCAGCTGTAGAAGCAGGACCTGAGCTTTCATTAGAAGCTGCCGTGGGAGCAGCTGTGGTGGTAGTGGCCGTATCTGCCTTTCCAGGAATAGAGGCTGCACTGGCAGTGGTGCCAGCAGGAGCTTCTGTTCTACCAGGATTTCCAGATGTTGAGACTGGAGCTGAGGTGGCATTAGA
>NW_022651211.1:0-4855 GCF_011064425.1 Rattus rattus
ATCAATTGTACTTCAAGATTTCAGTTACGTATTGCTGTTGAAGGAACCTTAAAGGACTGCAAGAGCTTAGAAGGAAGACACAAGACCACTTATAATTAATAGTGCCATGCAACCAGAACTTCCAGAGACTAAGCCACTACCCAAAGACTCTACATGGTGTGACCCTGGACTCCAAATGCATAGGTAGTGAGAATGAATAGCCTAGTAGAGCACCAGTGGAAGGAAGCCCTTGAGATCCTAGCAGACTGAACCCCAGTGAAACATGATGGTTGGGGGAGGACGTGATGGAGGGAGGATGGGAGGAATACCACTGAGGGGAGGGAGGGGGTTGATGCATGGCCCAGAACAGGGAGAAAAGTGAGTAACAATTGAAATGTGAGTAAAATACACTGCGATATAAGATGGAGAGGGGAGGGAGAGCTAAATCTTCAGAGGCAGGCACAGCTGAGAATCCAGAAAGACTGCATTCTGCCCACATTAGCGATTCAGAGAGAAAACACCAAATGCCATCCTGGAAAACCTGGTGCGCAGGCTCCTGGAAAAGAACAGCACAAGATCTTCCTGGTTGCTGCCCACTGAGAGCTCACTGGTAGCACGCCCTCGAGCAAACTTGAGACTCGGGACCACAGGTAAGACAAACCTTCGCTGCTCAAGCAGCCTGCCTGGTTAACTCAGGAGACACGAGGAAAAGAGAATTCCTCCAGGATCGGACTACTTCATTTGGTGGACGATTCCCCAAACCCGGATCCCTGCCGCAGCAGTTAAGCTGTGCTGAAACCCCATGGGGAGAGTGCCTCACTGTGTGTACAGGTGGGCACTCTTGAAACTGCAGAGCGGAAGAGACCACAGACATTGTAGCCCTGCTGCCCACATCCCTGGCCCAAGGAGAGTGTATGCAACTACAGGTTCACTTGGATAAAGGAGGCACTGGCTGTAGACAGGTACAGCTTCAACTGAGACAGTGCCGTAACCAGGAAGGGACTGAGCAGATCAAGCAGTTCTCCTGCACCCCCAAATCCTGTGGAAGAGGCCAGCACTATCAAAGATACGAGACCACGCCTGAAACCAGAGAGAGAAGACACTGTGCATATCTCTGATGCAGAGGAAAACCGCAAATGCCATGCTGGACACTAGGTGCGGAGAGCTTCCAGAAAAGGGCAGCACAGATCATCCTGGTTGCTGCCACCATGGAGAGCTCATAAGCAACAGCCCAAGAGCAAACTTGAGCTTTGAGACCACAGGTAAGACAAACCTACCTACTCCAAGTGACCTGCCTAGTGAACTCAGGACACAGGCCCACAGGAACAGCTGAAGACCTGTAGATAGAAAAAACTACATGCCCGAAAGCAGAACACTCTGTTCACATAACTGGCAGAAAGAAAACAGGAAAACAGGTCTACAGCACCCCTGAAACACAGGCTTATAAGACAGTCTAGCCTCTGTCAGAAATAGAAGAACAAAGTAAGACTACAGATAATCTGATGGTGAAGGCAAGCTAGCTAGCTAGACTAGCCAGGACCTGGGAGCCCCAGGTTTTCGGGTTTAGGAAAAAATTGACCTTGCCGCAACAAATAAACTGTAGAGCAATCAAATAAAATTGCCCAATATCAACTTTGAGGCTCCCTGTGCATGTTCACCTATATATTTATGTGTATCTACATATACACCAATACACATAAACTTGCACACCACACACAAATTTTTTAAAAAAATAGAATATGAGGATTGGTGAGATGGTTCAACCAATAAGAGTATTTGTGATGGTTTGTACTTGGGACATGGAGTGGCATTATTAGGAGATGTGGCCTTGTTGGACTAGGTGTGTCACTGTGGAAGTGGACTTTAATACCTTAATTCTAGCTGTCTGGAAGCAAGTATTCTGCAAGCTACCTTCAGATGAAGAAGTAGAACTCTTAGCTCCTCCTGAACCATGCCTGCCTGGATGCTGCCATGTTTCTTCCTTGATGATAATGTCCTGAAACTCTGAACCTGTAAGCTATCCCCCATTAAATGTTCTCCTTATAAGAGTTGCCTTAGTCATTGTATCTGTTCACACAAGTAAAATCCTGACTAAGAAGTCAATACCAGTATTGCTGCAATAGGCTTGATCATGCTTTTGTTTGGAAGTATGTGGATTTGGGGCTTTTGGATTTGGAAAGTCCTAGCCAGACCAATCAGACAGTAAAAGGAGGTCAAAGGGATACAAATTGGAAAGGAAGAAGTCAAAATATCACTATTTTCAGATGATATGATAGTGTAATTAAGTGAACCCAAAAGTTCCACCAGAGAACTACTTAACCTGATAAGAAACCTCAGCAAAGTGTTGGGGTATAAAATTAACTCAAACAAATCAGTAGCCTTCCTCTACTCAAAGATAAACAGGCTGAGAAAGAAATTAGGGAAATGACACCATTCACAACAGTCACAAATAATATAAAATACCTTGTGTCACTCTAACCAAGCAAGGGAAAAATCTGTATGACAAGATCTATATGACAAAAATTTCAAGTCTCTAAATAAAGAAGTTGAAGAAGACCTCAGGAGATGGAAGAATCTCCCATGTTCATGGATTGGCAGGATGAACATAATAAAAATAGGGATTTTGCCAAAAACAATCTACAGATTCAATGCAATCCCCATCAAAATTCCAACTCAATTTTCCAAAGAGTTAGAAAAAGCAATTTGCATATTAATTTGGAATAACAAAAAACCCAGGATAACAAAAACTATCCTCAACAATAAACTTCTGGAAGAGTTATCATCCCTGACCTCAAGCTGCATTACAGAGGAATAGTGATAAAATATTGGTACCAGGCCAGACAGGTAGATCAATGTAATAAGGTGAAGACCAAAATGAACTCACACAATGGTCCCTTAATCTTTGAGAAAAGGCTAAAACCATCCAATGGGGAAAAAGACCAGTGTTTCAACAAATGGTGCTACTGATTCAACTGGAGGTCAACATGTAGAAAATGCAAATTAATCATTCAAATTATCCTCTGTACAAAGCTCAACTCCAAAATACAAGGGCACATACATACATAAAAGAAACCTCACTAAAGCTCAAAGCACACATTGCACCTCACACAATAATAGTAGGAGATTTCAACACCTCACTCTCATCAATGGACATATCATGGAAACAAAAATTAAACAGAGACATAGACAGACTAAGAGAAGTCATGAAACAAATGGACTTAACAGATATTTATAGAACATTCTATCCTAAAGCAAAAGGATATACATTCTTCTCATTTCCTCATGGTACTTTCTCCAAAATTGACCATATAATTGGTCAAAAAACGGGCCTCAACAGGTACAGAAAGATAGAAATAATCCCATGCATGCTATCGGACCACCACGGCCTAAAGCTGGTCTTCAATAACAATAAGGGAAGAACGCACACATATACATGGAAGTTGAACAACGGTCTACTCAACAATAACTTGGTCAAAGAAGAAATAAAGAAAGAAATTAAAGACTTTTTAGAATTTAATGAAAATGAAGGTACAACATACACAAACTTATGGGACACAATGAAAGTTGTGCTAAGAGGAAAACTCATACCTCTGAGGTGCCTGCAGAAAGAAACAGGGAGAGCATGTCTCACCAGCTTGACAGGACACTAAAAAGCTCTAGAACAAAGCAAATACACCCAGGAGGAGTAGAGAAGGCGAAATAATCAAACTCAGGCTATGAAATCAACCAAGTAGAAACAAAAAGGACCACAGAAAAATCAACAGGACCAAAGTTGGTTCTTTGAAAAACAAAGATAGATAAACCCTTAGCCAGACTAATGAGAGGACACAGAGAGTGTGTCCAAATTAACAAAATCAGAAATGAAAAGGGAGACATAACTACAGATTAAGAGGAAATTCAAAAAATCATCAGATCTTACTATAAAAGCCTATATTCAACAAACCTTGAAAATCTGCAGGAAATGGACAACCTAGACAGATACCAATTTCAAAGTTAAATCAAGACAGATAAACCAATTAAACAACCCTGCTTCTAGGAAATTGAAGCAGTGTTAAAGGTCCCAACAAAAAGAGGCCAGGTCAAGGCGGGTTTGGTGGGGTTCTATCAGACTTCTAGAGACCTCATAATATTGTCAAAGTATTTCATAAAATTGAAACAGATGGAGATCTGAATTCATTCTAGAGCCTGTTACTCTTATACCTTAAACCAAACAAAGGTTAACAAAGAAGAACTTGAGACCAATTTTAAGAGCGCAAAATATAATTAAAATTCTGTGAAAGAATCCAAGGCACATCAAAACAATCATCCACCATGATCAAGTGGAAGCGTGCCGGGCATGCAAGGACTGGTTCTAATATATATGGAAAACCAATCAAACGTGATCCATTATATAAACAAACTGTATAGAACAAAACTACATGCAAAATCATTTCATTGGAGTGATACGAGAGAAGCATTTTGACAAAATTCAGCACCCTTCATGATAAAAGTCCTGGAAAGAATAGAGATTATCGCCCATACCTAAAAGGGTATGTAAAAGACATATACAGCAAACCAGACACTTTATGCATTAAACTAAATGGAAGAAACTTGAAGGCAATCCCACTAAATCAGGGATAGAACAGAGGCTGCCCAATCTCTCCCTATGGCTCAATATAGTTCCTGAAAGTTCACTGAGAGCAATCAGTCAACAAAAAGGAGGTCAAAGGGAATACAGATCGGAAAGAAGAGTCAAAAATATCACTATTTGCAGATGTTACGATGATAGTATGTTAGAAGCGCGAGTCCCAAAGGAAATTTCCACCAGAGAACTTTAACTAAAGAAGCTGATCAAAACAACCTTCAACAAAGTGGCTGGGTATAAAAATTAACTCAT
>NW_022651212.1:0-1417 GCF_011064425.1 Rattus rattus
TGTCCTCTGACCTCCTCACGTGGACGTGGGTCCCCTCCCCCATCCCCTCCCCGCTCCGTCTCCCTCTCCTCATCTAAAAAAGAATGGTGTGAATCAAACATGGCCGACAACCAAGTCCTGAACTTATTTTAAGTGTTTTTGAGACACTGTGTAGTAGGGCTGCTTTCCACCTAGTAGCAATCCTCCTGCCTCAGACTTCAGAGACCCAAGGGATATTTAACTGCTACAAATCTCGCCTAAGCAATCTGCTTTAAAACAATTCCCCAAGCCAGACTTAGCGATGCACACCTGTAGTCCCTGCACTGGAAAGGCAGAGAGAGAAAGATCCCTTCAACGTGAGGTCAGTTTGCTCTATAAAGAGCAGTGCTTCTCAACCTTCTTAGTGCTGTGACCCTTCAATAAAGGTCCTCCTACTGTGGTGACCCCCAGCCATAAAGTTATCTTCGTTGCTACTTTGTAACTAATCCTGCTACTGTTACGAATTGTAATACAAACATCTGTGTTTTCTGATAGTCTTGGATGATCTCTGTGAAAGGGTCATTTTGACTCCCCCAAACTCGATCCAGAGGTTGAGACCCACAGATCTATACAGAGCTCCAGGCCAGCCAGTGTTTTGCAGTGAGAACCTGTTTTAAACAAAACAGAAGGAAAAAATTGTGTACCTAGATCATTACTATTCACTGAAGACAGAAGCAAGCTAGCCTGCTAGAGAGATAGATTTGTTTATTTTGCATAAAGAATTAAATACTGGCAGCCAGCAGGGCAATTGATCAGCAGGTTAAGGGTGCTTACCATGTAAACTCCCTGATCTGAGGACCAGCCACAGAACCTAGTTTAGGTAAAGGCAGAGAACCAACTTCATAAAGTTACCCTCTGACTTCTGCAACCCCGCTGTGACATGTACACTTCCCCTCCAACCCCCCCCTCTCACACACACACACACACACACACACACACACACACACACACACATTAATTTTTCAAAAGAACATTGTGTCAAATACTGATAATCTAATTAAGGATCTAATTAGAAGTGTGCGGTTTCTCCCTTGGGTTTTGATGTCAAGCCCCTGTAACAAATCATAAAGTGACAAGAGTCCAAAATTCCACAAGGCAGTACAGACAGACTTTGAGGCAGGCTGGAGCGACAGGTCAGCAGTTAAGAGCATGGCATGCTTTTGCAGAGGACCCTGGTTTAGCCCCCAGCACCCACAGGTAGCTCACAGTCACTGTAATTTAGTTTCATGGAAGAGGACCTTGGGGTGGGGTGGGGCTCAGGCACTGCAGCATTCATACAGGCAAAGACACCCACACACATACATTTAAAGAGGAAAAAAGAGCTTTGCCTCCCACATCCCCTGATTACCTTTAAAGCCTCACTCAGCAGGTTCCCTAGCCCTGTTCACAATGCTCCCTT
>NW_022651214.1:0-2450 GCF_011064425.1 Rattus rattus
GCTTATTCGTCAAGTAACAGCAATATAATTTTCAATCACTAGCTGTGTGTTTATCTTCAGTTTCACTTCCTACAAGCTTTTCCCCGCTTGAAGAACAGAATCTGCCAAAATGTGCGATCTAGACTGGGAAACGACAAGCATCTATATAAAAAAGTATGCTCTTACCGCCTACAGCCACTAACCTAATCTTATTTGCCATGTAACAGCAATTCACTTTTCTAATCACTAGCTTTGTGTGTTTATTCTTCAATCTCCTACAAGCACCAGCTTGGAACCAAGATTTCGCCAGAAATTTGGGAAAACATGTTTTGTTCATACAGAAAAGTATGCTTTTACCGTTTAGAACCACTTTTAAAAACTAAGCTTATCGTCAAAACAGCAATTCACTTTGCGAATCACTAGCTGTGTGTTTATGTTCCACGTCAACTTCCTACAAGCTTTTCCCACTTGGAAAGAACAGAATTGGTCAAAGAATGTGCAATTCAGATTGGGAAACGCACGTTTGGTCTATATAGAAAAGTATGCTTTTTACCGTCTAGAACCACTTAAAACTAAGCTTATTCGTCAAGTAACAGCAATTCATTTTGCGAAACACTAGCTGTGTTTTTATCTTCAAAGGCATCTTCCTAGAAGCTTTGCCAGCTTGGAATAAACGGATTTCGCCAAAGAATGTGCAATTCAGACTGGGAAATGCACGTTTTGTCTATATAGAAACGTATGCATTTTACCTTCTAGAATCACTTAAAACTAAGCTTATTTGCCATGTAACAGCAATTCACTCTGTGAAACACTAGCTTTGTGTTTATCTCCAAAGTCATCTTCCTACAAGCTTCGCCAGCATGGAACGAACAGAATTCCCCAAAAACTGTGCGATTCAGACTGGGAAACGCACGTTTTGTCTATACAGAAAAGTATGCTTTTTACCATCTAGAACCACTTAAAACTAAGCTTATTCGCCATGTAACAGCAATTCACTTTGTGAAGTGCTAGCTGTGTGTTTATCTTCAAAGCCGACTTCCTACAAGCTTTTCCCGCTTTGAAGGATAGAATTTGCCAAAAACTGTGCGATTCAGACTGAGAAACGCAAGTTTTGTCTATATAGAAAAGTATGCTTTTTACCGTCTAGAGCCACTTAAAAGTAAGCTTCTTCGAGAAGTAACAGCAATGCACTTTGCGAATCACTAGCTGTGTCTTTATTTTCAAAGTCAACTTCCTATAAGCTTTGCCCACTTGGAAGGAACAGAATTGGCCAAAGAATGTGTGATTCAGCCTGGGAAACGGAAGTTTTGTCTATATAGAAAAGTATGCTTTTTACCGTCTAGAGCCACTTAAAACTAAGCTTATTCGTCAAGTAACAGCAATTCACTTTGCGAATCACTAGCTGTGTGTTTATCTTCAACGTCATCTTCCTACAAGCTTTTGCACCTGGTAACGAACAGGATTCGCCAAAGAATGTGCAATTCAGACTGGGAAACGCACGTTTTGTCTATATAGAAAAGTATGCATTTTACCTTCTAGAACCACTTAAAAAAATAAGGTTATAGTCAAGTAAAGGCAAATCACTTTGCGAATCACTAACTTTGTGTTTATTTTCAAAGTCAACTTCCTACAAGCATTTCTCGCTTGGAATGATAGGATTGCCAAAGAGTGTGCAATTCAGACTGGGATACGGAGGTTTGGTCTGTATAGAAAAGTATGCTTTTTACCGCCTAGAGCCACGTAAAACTATGCTTATCAACTACCTACGAGCTTTTCCTACTATGAACGAACAGAATTCGCCGAAGAATATTCTATTCAGACTGGGAAAGGCACAGTTTGTATATACAGAAAAGTATGCTTTTTACCGTTTAGAACCACTTAAAACTAAGCTTATTCGCCATGTAACAGCAATTCACTCTGTGAAACACTAGCTTTGTGTTTATCTCCAAAGTCATCTTCCTACAAGCTTTCTTTCCCCGCTTTGAAGGAAATAGAATTTGCTATGTGCGATTCAGACTGAGAAACGCAAGTTTTGTCTATATAGAAAAGTATGCTTTTTACCGTCTAGAGCCACTTAAAAGTAAGCTTCTTCGAGAAGTAACAGCAATGCACTTTGCGAATCACTAGCTGTGTCTTTATTTTCAAAGTCAACTCTCCTCATAAGCTTTGCCCACTTGGAAGGAAACAGAATTGGCCAAAGAAATCGTGTGATTCAGCCTGGGAAACGGAAGTCTTTGTCTATATAGAGAAAGTATGCTACCGCTCCAGGTCACTTAAAACTAAGCTTTATACGCCAAGCACAGCACTCATTTTGCGAAACACTAGCTGTGTTTTTATCTTCAAAGTCATCTTCCTACAAACTTTGCCAGCTTGGAATAAACGGATTTCGCCAAAGAATGTGAAATTCCGACTGGGAAAGGCACGTTCGGTCTATATAGAAAAGTATGCATTTTACCTTCTAGAACCACTTA
>NW_022651215.1:0-3493 GCF_011064425.1 Rattus rattus
TTGCCTGGGCTCTTCCTATTCTATCAGTAGCCCTCAAGACCCATGCTCATGATCCATGTAACACCCTATAGCTTCCTCCTTCCTCCCTCCCTTCCTTCCTTCCTTCCTTCCTTCCTTCCTTCCTTCCTTCTTTCTCATGGTCCCTCAGATACAAGCACTGAGACCTTTAACACCTCCTCTCCTAACACCCGGCTAGGCTATAGGCATCTTCCAACAAATCAAGGAATAACTGAGGCTGAGTTTACACAACAAAGCTGACATAGGAATTCCTTGTCTTGGGGACATGGATTCTGGTTTAACATTTGAATACATAGCTCACTTTCAGACCAACCCAACATCCAGTAATCTGATGAGTTAGTGTGTAGAATATAAAAACTTAAGAAACTGATTATCAAGAAAAATAAAATTCATCAAGAAAAGCGTGGGATATACCTTCTTGAGACTTTGAATGCAAATATAATGGCCAAAAATCTTTTTAAAATATTGTCTTAGACATCATATAAGTCAAATTAAGCTTTTTGAAGATTTTTATACAGGAAAATCTATATCAGAGCATAAAGTGCCAGATATTACAATATTTTACAGTTAACATAGCCTTTCTCCAGAGAGTAAGGTTCTGAAAACTCAGTGGTCTTAGCTTCCTGAGCATTGATTTGGGGTTTCTTGTCTCTAATTTGAGAATGAAATTCATAAAGGGTTTATTATTAATTCATAGTTAGGAGTGTAGGAAGGAGAAGAGAGACAGAGCTCCTCTGGTACAAATTTGCATTCTGAACTTACTAGACAATATACTATATTTTCTTCAAGGAGGAATTTTTTCTTTAAGGAATATTCTTGGCCCGCTCAGGAAGTAGCATTAAGAGGATGACATATTGGAATTGGGTGTGGCCTTGTTGGAGTCTTGTCCATAACGACTCTGAGGCTCCACTCATATAAGCTTCTATCAGAAGTGCTGAGAGATTACTATAACCACTTGCTAACAGATCGAGATTTAGAACTTCTGTGTACCATGTCTTGCTAGATGCTGTAGTATGTGTGAACTATAAGTCTCTCAATTTTAAGGTTGTTCAGTGTCATTTTGGTTTGGATCTTCATTACTTCCCCCCCCCCCAAAAAACCCCCCCCCCCCCCCCCCCCCCCCCCCCCCCCCCCCCCCCCCCCCCCCCCCCCCCCCCCCCCCCCCCCCCCCCCCCCCCCCCCCCCCCCCCCCCCCCCCCCCCCCCCCCCCCCCCCCCCCCCCCCCCCCCCCCCCCCCCCCCCCCCCCCCCCCCCCCCCCCCCCCCCCCCCCCCCCCCCCCCCCCCCCCCCCCCCCCCCCCCCCCCCCCCCCCCCCCCCCCCCCCCCCCCCCCCCCCCCCCCCCCCCCCCCCCCCCCCCCCCCCCCCCCCCCCCCCCCCCCCCCCCCCCCCCCCCCCCCCCCCCCCCCCCCCCCCCCCCCCCCCCCCCCCCCCCCCCCCCCCCCCCCCCCCCCCCCCCCCCCCCCCCCCCCCCCCCCCCCCCCCCCCCCCCCCCCCCCCCCCCCCCCCCCCCCCCCCCCCCCCCCCCCCCCCCCCCCCCCCCCCCCCCCCCCCCCCCCCCCCCCCCCCCCCTTTTTTTTTTTTTTTTTTTTTTTTTTTTTTTTTTTTTTTTTTTTTTTTTTTTTTTTTTTTTTTTTTTTTTTTTTTTTTTTTTTTTTTTTTTTTTTTTTTTTTTTTTTTTTTTTTTTTTTTTTTTTTTTTTTTTTTTTTTTTTTTTTTTTTTTTTTTTTTTTTTTTTTTTTTTTTTTTTTTTTTTTTTTTTTTTTTTTTTTTTTTTTTTTTTTTTTTTTTTTTTTTTTTTTTTTTTTTTTTTTTTTTTTTTTTTTTTTTTTTTTTTTTTTTTTTTTTTTTTTTTTTTTTTTTTTTTTTTTTTTTTTTTTTTTTTTTTTTTTTTTTTTTTTTTTTTTTTTTTTTTTTTTTTTTTTTTTTTTTTTTTTTTTTTTTTTTTTTTTTTTTTTTTTTTTTTTTTTTTGAAACTCAATTTGGAAAATCAAAGTTCAATTAATTTAAGAGGATGAAACCGGGTTTCAGTGGATCAGGTGGAAGGAGGAGGAGGAGGAGGAGGATGCCACCAGGCTGCTTTGTGAACTGGGACAGTCAAGGATACCACCATGATCAATTCAATCCTACTGTTAATCATGAAAAGGTGATCAGTGCCTCAGGAAGCCATGGAGGCAATCAGCCAGGAGGTTTCAAGACTGGGAGGTGGGGGATCAAAACTGAGGCTGGGCGGTGGTTAAGGGCTGGTGTGAAGATCCCACTACCCATCAGGGATTTCTCAGTGAGAGGAGGAGGAGGCTGAGTTCAGGAGGACAGAATCAGGATTCAGATGATTGGCCCATGGGGATCGTGAATGGGAGAGTCTCTTCAGTTCTGATGTTGAAGAGGCAAAGCCTGAGGCCTCTGAACACCCACTCCACCATAACCCTTTTCTAATCAGGCCTGAGCACAGGAGTTACCACCATGAACATCATCTGACAGTTCAGCGATCATGCCACGAGATTAAACTGACATTGCAAAACACCATGACCTATGGCAGCAAAATGAAAAACAAACAGACACCTCAGAAAAGCAACTAAGATGAGACTCAAATCTGGAGGTGAAAATTGAAATCTGAAGACAAATACCCAAAAACAACAGGAAGCTGTTTGAGACATACAGGGTGAAAACTCATCACTAAAAGTAAACTGAAGAAATTTTCCATTTCTAGATGATGAGATAATCACATGCAAAAATTTCATGGGATACAACAGTAATCTAAATCTCAAAGCATAGGCTATGAAAAACAAAAAGGCAAGGGATCTCACCTTCAACAATATTTAAAACACAGAAGCAAAGAAGAAGGCATAAGACTTTGATCGTCAGACAATCATGATATGAAATAAATGAAAAAAACTAAAAAACTGAAAGGACAACACCAATGATCTCAAAGAGCTTTGGATGAGTTTGACTCAAGTTCTCAACATCAGAAGCTGGGGTTCCCAATATGAATCAAGCGCCGAAGGACGTTGCACTCAGGAGGTTTGAACTGGAGACATCCAGCCATGCAAGATCTCAGGCTGCACTACTGGGCAAAATTTTTAATCTCCTCAGCTACATGATCTCAGACAACCCTTCAAAATTAATTAAATAGCAAAAATAGTATCATTTGAGGCAAAGAACTTCCAGCATAATAATCATAGTCATAATTTAAATAAATTCTGAATAGAATACAATTCTCAGCCTGTTTGACCAAGCTGAAATTAAGACTATTAGACATTTGAAATGGGAGACTTCAAGAGATCTGGATTCAAGAATCGATCAGACTGATATCAATCAACAGACTGAAGTTGAAAAAGAAGTGATCAAAAAGTTTACACACACACACCTGGGGAGGAGAGGCTGTTTGATTGGCAGACAAACCAGGAAGGATTTGAGAATTGGGAGAATGAGTTGATCCCTTGACCCTGGAGGTAAATTTGATTGATTTTTTTCTCA
>NW_022651216.1:0-3487 GCF_011064425.1 Rattus rattus
GTCTGCCTCTCTGAAGGTTTAGCTCTCCCTCCCACAGGATTTGGGTGCAGAGAACTGTTTATCCGGTCGGTCCCTTCAGGTCCGATGTCTCAGACGCAGTGGACCTGCTGCTCCTGGGCCCTCCTCTACGGGTACCCAGAGGCCGTATACAGTTTCCTCCTGGGCCAGGGATGTGGGCAGGGGTGGGCAGCGTTGTTGGTCTCCTCCGCTATGCTGCCTCAGGAGTGCCCCCCCCCGACCAGGCAGAGAGAACTCCCGTCCAGGGGGTCTGGGAGCAGAGAGCTGCTGAGGGCAGGGATCCGCGGGCCCGGGACTCTAGATCCTTTTACTTTTATTCTGTACTCTCTCCACTAAATTACAGTTTGTATTACATTTTCTGGCCTTAGATACACCATTTAAATAAGATAACTTGATTGGTAGGTGATGGACATATATAAAAAAACAATATCTAAGGATGGATTGTTATTGCTAGTAATTTATGTTTACATTCACATTTTACTCATATTATAAGTTAATATAGTATGCATGCCTATGGGGCATAAAGTGATCTTCATTAATGCAATTTAGGAGTCAGTGCAAGCAATGAATCAATCATTTCACAATTGATTTTTTTGTTGACAAAAAATTTAAACTTCATCCTCAGTGGCTTCAGAAATACAGATTGTAATTTCATTTATTACATTAATCATATTTCATATGTTAAAAACGCTACATTTCTCCCTAAGAAGCATCAAGTACTTTGAATAAATTCTATCAATTACTTATATTAATTTACAATTCCATAGCACAGTTTGGTCCACATTTTCAATCGTGTATCGTCTTTTTTCCTTTCATAAAATAGACACTCTGACAGGTTGGAAGTAATAGGCCATTGTGGTATTGAATTGTATGACCCTGATGTTTAGAGATATTGAGATTTTTATATACCATTTGACCAATTGTTTCGAAGTAATGTCGACTGAGATCTTGTTATCATTTTCAAAATTCATGTTGTATTTATTTTCCTATAGTTCTTTGAGTTTCCCATGCATTTCGTATATTAATCCTTTATCAGAGATATGGATTGTTGCCATTGATTCTAGTTAGACCTTCACCTAAGCAACTAAGAAATATGTTAGCAAGAACAATACTAAAAATCAAAGAATTACATTTATATACTTAAATAAATTAAATGTAGAATAAATAGTCTCAAGAATTTTATATATGTACATCCACTCGAATTGTTAGCAAAATCAAACTCTCTCTCTCTCTCTCTCTCTCTCTCTTTCTCTCTCTCTCTCTCTCTCTCCCACTCTTTTTTTCTCCATCTTTGTTAAATTGGGTATTTCTTATTTACATTTCAATTGTTATTACATTTCCCGGTTTCCAGGCAAATATCCACTTCACCCCTCCCAGTCCCCTTCTATAAGGGCTTTCCCCTCCCCATCCTAATCCCATTTCTGCCCTCCCCCCAACAATCACACTCACTGGGGGTTCAGTCTTGGCAGGACCAAGGGCTTCCCCTTCCACTGGTGATCTTACTAGGCTATCATTGCTACCTATGAAGTTGAAGCCCAGGATCAGTCCACGTATAGCCTTGGGGTAGTGGCTTAGTTCCTGGAAGCTCTGGTTGGTTGGCATTGTTGTTCATATGGGGTCTCAAGCCCCTTAAAACTCTTTCAGTCCTTTCCCTGATTCCTTCAACACGGGTCCCGTTCTCAGTTCAGTGGTTTGCTGCTGGCATTCGCCTATGTATTTGCTGTATTCTGGCTGTGTCTGTAAGGAGAGATATACATACAGTTCTTGTCAGCCTGCACTTCTTTGCTTCATCCATCTTATCTAGTTTGGTGGCTGTATATGTATGGGCCACAAGTGGGGCAGGCTCTGAATGGGTGTTCCTTCTGCCTCTGTTCTAAACTTTGCCTCCCTATTCCCTCCCAATGATATTTTTGTTCCCCTTTTAAAGAAGGAGTGAAGCCTTCACATTTTGGTCATCCTTTTTGAGTTTCATGTGTTCTGTGCATCTATGGTAATTCAAGCATTTGGGCTAATAGCCACTTATCAATGAGTGCATACCATGTGTGTTTTTCTGTGATTGAGTTACCACACTCAGTATGATATTTTCCAGTTCCATCCCTTTGCCTATGAATTTCATAAGGTCATTGTTTTTGATAGAGGAGTAGTATACCACTGTGTAGATGTATCACATTTTCTGTATCCATTCCTCTGTTGAAGGGCATCAGGGTTCGTTCTAGCTTCTGGCTACTATAAATAAGGCTGCTATGAACATAGTAGAGCATGTGTATTTGTTATTTGTTGGAACATATTTTGGGTATATGCCCAAGAGAGGTGCAGCTGGGTCCTCAGGTAGTGCAATGTCTGATTTTCTGAGGAACTTCCAAACCGATTTCCAGAACAGTTGTACCAGTCTGCAATCCCACCAACAATGGAGAAGTTTTCCTCTTTCTCCACATCCTTGACAGCATCTGCTGTCACCGGAGTTTTTGATCTTAGCCATTCTCACTGGTGTGAGGTGGAATCTCAGGGTTGTTTTGATTTGCATTTCCCTTATGGCTAGAGATGTTGAACATTTCTTTAGGTGTTTCTCAGCCATTCGACATTCCTCAGCTGTGAATTCTTTGTTTAGCTCTGAACCCCATATTTTAATAGGGTTATTTGTCTCCCTGCGGTCTAACTTCTTGAGTTCTTTGTATATTTTGGATATAAGGCCTCTATCTGTTGTAGGATTGGTAAAGATCTTTTCCCAATCTGTTGGTTGCCATTTTGTCCTAACCACAGTGTCCTTTGCCTTACAGAAGCTTTGCAGTTTTATGAGATCCCATTTGTCGATTCTTGATCGTAGAGCATAAGCCATTGGTGTTTTGTTCAGGAAATTTTTTCCAGTGCCCATGTGTTCCAGATGCTTCCCTAGTTTTTCTTCTATTAGTTTGAGTGTATCTGGTTTGATGTGGAGGTTCTTGATTCCCTTGGACTAAAGCTTTGTATAGGGTGATAAGCATGGATAGATCTGCATTCTTCTACATGCTGACCTCCAGTTGAAACAGCACCATTTGCTGAAAATGCTATCTTTTTTCCATTTGATGGATTTGGCTCCTTTGTCAAATATCAAGCGATCATAGGTGTGTGGGTTCATTTCTGGGTCTTCAATTCTATTCCACTGGTCTATCTGTCTGTCACTGTACCAATACCATGCAATTTCTATCACTATTGCTCTGTAATACTGCTTGAGTTCAGGGATAGTGATTCCCCCTGAAGTCCTTTTATTGTTGAGGATAGTTTTAGCTATTCTGGGTTTTTTGTCATTCCAGATGCATTTGCAAATTGTTCTGTCTAACTCTCCGAAAAATTGGATTGGTATTTTGATGGTGGTTACATTGTCTATATTAACTTTGGCAAAATGACACTTAGTGAATAATCCTGCAATCTGCAGGTGAGTCTTTTTTTTTTTCCAGAGCTAGGGACTCAACCTAGGGCCTTATGCTGCTAG
>NW_022651217.1:0-4493 GCF_011064425.1 Rattus rattus
TGTTGACCTCCAGTTGAACCAGCACCATTTGCTGAAAATGCTATCTCCATTTGAACAGTTTTGGCTCCTTTGTCAAAATCAAGTGCCCATAGGTGTGGGTTTCATTTCTGGGTCTGCATTTCTGTTCCATTGGTCTATCTGTCTGTGTCTGTACGATACCATGCAGACTTTTATCACTATTTGCTCTGTAATGATGATAAAAACTGCATGGTATTGGTACAGACAGATGGATTTGACATGTAGAAGAAAACTGGGAAGCATCTGGGTTTTATGGGCTGGGAAAGTGAACATAAGATCAGAATTGACGAATGGGATCTCATAAAACTGCAAAGCTTCTGTAAGGCAAAGGACACTGTGGTTAGGGACAAAGCGGCAACCAACAGAATGGGAAAAGATCTTTCCAATCCTACAACAGATAGAGGCCTTATATCCGAAATATACAAAGAACTCAAAAGAAGTTAGACCGCAGAGACAAAAACCTATTAAAAAATGGGGTTCAGAGCTAAACAAAAAAATTCACAGCTGAGGAATGCTGCAGAATGGCTGAAAACACCTAAAAAATTTCAACATCTTTAGTCATCAGAAATACAAATCAAAACAACTGATTTCACCTCACACAGTGAGAATGGCTAATCAAAAAACTCAGGTGACAGAAAACTGAGGGATGTGGAGAAAGAACACTCCTCCATTGTTGGTGGGATTGCAGACTGGTACAACCATTCTGGAAATCAGTCTGGAGGTTCCTCAGAAAATTGGACTTAATTAAGCTGCCTGAGGGATCAGCTATCCCTCTCTTGGGCATATACCAAAAGATGCCCCAACATATAAAAAGACCGTTAACTCCACTATATTCATGCATAGCCTTATTTATAATAGCCAAGCTGGAAAGAACAGATGCCCTTCAACAGAGGAATGGATACAGAAATGTGGTATATCTACACAATGGAATATTACTCAGCTATCAAAAACAATGAGTTTATGAAATTCGTAGGCAAATGGTTGGAACTGGAAAATATCATCCTGAGTGAGCTAACCCAATCACAGAAAGACATACATGGTATGCACTCATTGATAAGTGGCTATTAGCCCAAATGCCTGAATTACCCTAGATGTCTAGAACAAATGAAACTCAAGACGGATGATCAAAATGTGAATGCTTCACTCCTTCTTTAAAAGGGGAACCAGAATACCCTTGGCAGGGAATAGAGAGGCAAAGATTAAAACAGACACAGAAGGAACACCCATTCAGAGCCTACCCCACATGTGGCCCATATATACCAGCCACCCAATTAGACAAGAATGGATGAAGCAAAGAAGTGCAGAAGTGTAGATCGCTCATGAGAGACACAGCCAGAATACAGCAAATACAGAGGCGAATGTCAGCAGCAAACCTCTGAACTGAGAATAGGACCCCCGTTGAAGGAATCAGAGAAAGAACTGGAAGAGCTTGAAGGGGCTCGAGACCCTATATGTACAACAATGCCAAGCAACCAGAGCTTCCAGGGACTAAGCCACTACCTAAAGACTATACATGGACTGACCCTGGACTCTGACCTCATAGGTAGCAATGAATATCCTAGTAAGAGCACCAGTGGAAGGGGAAGCCCTGGGTCCTGCTAATACTGAACCCCAGTGAGAACTAGACTGTTAACTTGAGGGCGGCAATGGGGAGGTGGGAGGGAACACCCATAAGGAAGGGGGGGAGGGATGTTTGCCCGGAAACCAGGAAAGGGAATAATATCAGAAATGCTGAAATATTCAAGTTAATAAAAAAAAAAAAAAAAAAAGTAGGGTTAAGGAATTAAAGGAAACCATGGTTCTTGGAATTGTGGATCATGTTTTTATATCTACGCTTGTTTTTCTCCTTTTGCAAGGGACACTGTGTTCTACATATAAATTACCCTTTGGAAGTTAGAAAACACGATATCCTAACCAAACGTTTGGATGTGTGGAGAAGATGGTCCTTGGCAGGTTGTAGTGTATCTAGAAGACTAGAGTGGGTCCATGAAGATGCAGACCACTCCACAGTTCTTTTTCTGCTTTCTTCTGCATGTGTGTGTTTACACATGTATATGTGCATATGTATGAGTGTAAAGACCTATGTTCAGTGTCTTCCATTACTCTTCCCCTTAGGCAATCAGGCAGGATTTGTCACTTGAACCTAGAGCTCCCAGATTCAGCTACTTTATAACCTGTCAGCTTGTTCTGGTGAACCTGTCTCTGCCTCTGAGAACTGGGTTTGGACAGGACTCTACTGCCTGCAGGTGCACTGGGGATCTTGACTCACAGACATTCCCACTGAAAACTGTGATCCCAGTTTGCCTTGGTCTTCATTTTTTAAGCCCTTAGAAAAATTTTATTGCAGGTTGAATGATGTCTAAAACTTCAAGAACCATTTCCTTCCAGGTCATGCTGCTGTGTGCAGTATGGACAAGCAGTTTAAAAACTGAGAGAAATACAACTGTCTATTGTTTAGGAAAGGAGATGCCAATAAATAATGTCACCTTTTCTCTACTGCTGAATTGCCCACACTTTCCTCCAGTAGAAGGACATGGTTTGGAGCAAAAGGAGACTATAGATCTCAGTCTGATGACACTGCAGGGGGTCCCGTTGCCCCACAGTGAACACTGCAGTTTGTTTGAAGTTCTCTGAGGTCATTATTCAACAAAAAAGAAGCAATACTTAGGATTCTTTAGGAAGTTTAGGAATTTGCTCAACCAGGAAGGTATTAAGGATTAGGAGATTCTTAAAGATATTTCATATGACATAAAAAAAAAAATAGGATCAAGCCAGTAGGTGGTCTTGTAGCCATCAAACACTAAATGTGCTAGACTAGAATCCCTGTTGCTTATTAATAATGAGTAGTGGAAGTCAAGTGAAAATTTCAAAAAATTAAGATGGTTTAAAGCGTCAAACTTAGTGGATTTGTATGTAAAAGTCACAATTATTAAAATTTTTGTATATATCCAACTCAGTTCATAAATACATATAAAATATGCATAGGGTTTACTCTCCCTGTATCTGTGTGTGAAGTACACAACTCTAGCATCTTGAGGAGCTGACTAGGCTTTTACTAAACTGTATCCCTTTACAGCAGCAGTGCTGTCTGCTTCTAGGACAGAAGACCTGTGCAGAACAGCAAAGTTTCTAAACATCACCTCAGTTCTCTGAAGAGGGCCTCGTTTCTGGAACAATCTATAGTCCCCTTCTCGGAATCTACTTCGGACTTGGAAATCACAAACTTAGTGTTTTCAAATGGAAAGGAATGTCAATGACAATGTCTTGTCAATGTCAGCAAATCCTAAAGCAATAATTTAGACTCCATCTCTTTTCAAAATATGTGTGTGCTACAGGGTAGTTATTTGGTACTTCCTCCAAGGCTGGTTTTGATGGGGCCGGAAGAGCAATAGCATTTAATAACACACTGCACTCCCAAACTGGGAAATCCAGGAGAAAGGAGATGAGGTAACCCGAGAAGGATATTTTGTCCAATGCAACCAGCGTATAAAAATGGCAAGGGAACCTTGTAATGTGAGACACTGGCCACAAATCTGGAAGGCCAGTTTGAATGCTCAGAATTAAATCTTTCCATTTTGGACTTGGCTGATCAAGTTAGGCATACCTTTCTTTAAGGTTTATATTTTCCTTTTAATTCAGGCCTAGACCTGCAAATATAACACTAAAGTGAGGCAGGTTGGTCATATGAAACATAGACATCAAGAACAAAGAAATCTTTGTTACTGTGTTACAAACAAACCTACAAAAGGCACATAACTTTGCTTCCTGCAAACTTATATTTCCTTTGCTGTAGGGTTCTAACTCAGGAGCAAAACTTCCAATCTAAGCAACAGCTCAGACAAATCTGGTAGGTGAACTTCTAGGTTATGCTGACTTTTTTTTTTTGTTTGTTTGTTTGTTTTGTTTCTTTTTTTTTTTTTTCTTTTTTTTTTTTTTTTTTTTTTTTTTTTTTTTTTTTTTTTTTTTTTTTTTTTTTTTTTTTTTTTTTTTTTTTTTTTTTTTTTTTTTTTTTTTTTTTTTTTTTTTTTTTTTTTTTTTTACTTTTTTTTTTTTTTTTTTTTTTTTTTTTTATTATTAACTTGAGTATTTCTTATATACATTTCGAATGTTATTCCCTTTCCCGGTTTCCGGGCAAACATCCCCCTCCCCCCTCCCCTTCCTTATGGGTGTTCCCCTCCCCACCCTCCCCCCATTGCTGCCCTCTCCCCAACAGTCTAGTTCACTAGGGGTTCAGTCTTAGCAGGACCCAGGGCTTCCCCTTCCACTGGTGCTCTTACTAGGATATTCATTGCAACCTCACGAGGTCTGAGTCCAGGGTCAGTCCATGTATAGTCTTTGGGTAGTGGCTTAGTCCCTGGAAGCTCTGGTTGGTTGGCATTGCTGTACATATAGGGTCTCGAGCTCCTTCAAGCTCTTCCAGTTCTTTCTCTGATTCCTTCAACAGGGTCCTGTTCTCAGTTCAGTGGTTTCCTGCT
>NW_022651218.1:0-4764 GCF_011064425.1 Rattus rattus
CCTTTAACAGCCAGCAGCTACCAGTCTACTACAGAGGAATTCATAAAGAAACCCTGTCTGAAAAACTAGGGGAGGGAGATAAACAGATTAACACATCTCTCTCTCTCTCTCTCTCTCTCTCTCTCTCTCTCTCTCTCTCTCTCTCTCTCTCTCTCTCTGAGCGTGTGTTTGTGTGTTCAACCGAGGAGGCAATGGCAGATAAATGTCTGCCCCTCCTCTGTAAGCCAGGCCACCCCATTACTGCCTTTCTTTTTTCTTAGTTTGTTTGGTTTATTCCAAGTTAATTGTATCTGTTTCTTTATTTTCCTCCTCATTTCTTTAGTTGAGTCAGGGGTCTTTGCACATAAGCCCTGGAAATCAGTACCTGGATCAGGTCTGCAGCCTGCTCACAGAGTTCTACCCACCTTCACCTCTCAAGTGATGCAATTAAAGACATGCAGCACCACCCTGGCTTCTTTTCACATGTACATTTACTTTAGTTCCAATGTTCATTCAGGTCTGAGAGAGGGGGGAGGGAAGGAGGGAAGAGAGACAGAGAGTGACAGAGAAACAGTTGACAGAGGAGGGAGGTGTGAGGTTGGTGTTTCCATCTCTTCCAATCACTGACTGTGAGTGCATGCCATCTTGAAAGCAACCATGCGCCAGCTAGCTTCGGTGAGATCCAAGCTTCATATTAGGCGGCTTGAGCGCATAATTCCCGCCAACCCAGTGGCACTGCACTTCCGGTCCATCACTACCTGTGGAGGCTGTAAAGAGCTCCTCTGATCTGAGAGTAGTACCCCTTAGATAGATAGGGATCACGACAAAGCATTATTTGTGAAATAACAAGATGTGGAAAGACTATATGTGTGGATTGCAAGACAGATGAGACAGACCAGAGAGGACAGGACAGGACAGGACAGGAGAGCAAGAACACAATCAAAAACTCAAAATGGAAGTCTGGTTCCAAATAGTCTCTGTCTGCACTGTCGCTCTAGTGTTGGTGGTCCAGGTTATAAAAGCTTATACATGGGTGGGTGCGGGAAATGCTGCTGGGTGTTCAGTTCAGGTCCAAGATTATTGCGGGTAACTAGACAACAAAGAAAGCAGTTAGACTGACTTCTACAGTGTTTGGTTTCTGAGTGCGTTATCACACAGAAGAGCCTAACAGAATATGTAATGAATTCTGGCAGCAACAGCAGAAACAACCAATGAGAAACTGTCCTTATAATATTAGCAACTGCAACAAAATGGCAGACTAGCCAGGTAACAGTTCCCTAGCCATCTGACATAGGCCTTCTTCACATTGCATCTAGATAGGTCTTCCTATCTTCCTCTCCAGTGCTGAGACCAAAGTGAGATCAAAGTCATGCATCACCATTTCATTTTTTTCTTTCATCCTAGGAAGTGTGTGTGTGTGTGTGTGTGTGTGTGTGTGTGTGTGTGTGTGTGTGTGTGTGTGTATGGAGAGAGAGAGAGAGAGAGAGAGAGAGAGAGAGAGAGAGAGAGAGAGAGAGAGAGAGAGAGAGCTTTAAAATCAGCACTCGAGCCTTTTCTCTTCCTATCCCTATCCCAATCCCCCCAAACCAGCAGCAAAGCCACCAGCACTCGAGAGACAGAGGAAGATGAAATCTCTAGTCTGAGAAACTAAAACTAAACAGATCCCCCCCTCTCTGTCTCTTCCTCATAATTTGTTAAAGTGTTCCCTTTGTGCTGTGTGGATTCTACTTTATTAAGCAAGTTTCACATCGTACTAGCTCCAAAGAGGAGTCAACAGTCTCTTGGCGTGCAGGCAGTTGTTGCCTGCTTTAAATATTTTTGGTGTGTGTTTGTTTGTTTGTTTGTTTGTTTGTTTGTTTGTTTGTTTCAAAACCGAGGGCCTGCCTGCGTTCAACAGATCCAAACCCAGTTCTCAGGGGGGAAGATGGAGTCAAGTCCGAAGTCACTGGCATTTAAGTCATCTGTCATTGACAGTCATAGGAGATGGGAATATCGTCCTTTCTCCAATGGAGACTCACCTGGGTATGCATCAACCACATCTAAGGGCAGGCCTGGGTTAGAACGGGGTGGTGGATAGGGAGGAAGGATCTGGAAAGAGCCTTGCGATGGGAAGCTATGATCAGAATGTTGCACAGAAAACAAAATTTGTACTTAAAAAGAAAAAAGAAAAAAAAAAAAAGGCTATCCAAAAATCTATCCAAAAATGAAAGGAAACAAAACAAAACCGACAGCAGAACTTTACTAACTGCAAATGCTCCATCTCCCTTTTAAGATGCTCAATTTCTTTGCAAGCTTCATTTTGTTTCATTCGTTTAAAGGTTTACTTATTTATTCTCATTTACATGAGTACACGAAAGCCCTTTTCATATACACAGGGCAGTAGAGCGCATGGGATATCCCTTTGCAGAGGGTTGTGAGCCACCATGTGGTTTCTGTGGAATGGAACTCAGGACCTCTGGAAGAGCAGAGCGCTGAGTGCTCTTAACCTCGGAGCCATCTCTCCAGCCCATCACAAGCTTTTATTTAACTAAACATTAAACATGAATCAGAAACCTGAACCCTGTACATATGGTCCATCCACCTTACTTAGAAAATCCTGAGCTGGCAGGGTGAGGCTGGGAATTGAGAGGGAGCAAACGTATCTGCTTCTTCCCTGAGGGAAAAGGATCAACCCATTACCATTTCCAAACAGCTGGGTGTGAGTCTGAACTAAGGCTCTTCAGTCGACATTTTGCCAGGAGCCGGAGCCCCATTAGGACAGCGAGAGCTGAGATCAGATATTCTACACTGAAATTAATAATTACCGATTTCAGGCAGAAAACTTTAGAAAACTCTAAACTCTAAAGAGGCACTGAAGTGTGCTAGGGCAGCAGCAGTACTTCCCCGACAGACCTTCAGGGACCTGCATATTCTCCAGCCCCGCCCCACCCCCCCCCCTCTCAGCTAGCTCCTCTCCACCCCTCCCCCCACATACAGGGAGGAGGCCTTGTGTGTGTGGGGGGGAGGGGGCGGCGGGGAGATGCAGCTCTCTCTTGAGAGAGAGTTCGGGTCTCCCAAACAAATACATAACTAGAAACTTCATTTATTTACTTTATTTCATCGAGCATACCGTGGAAGAGGGAAAAGGAACAGGGAAGCTAGGCCCACTGGTCGAGCTCCTCCTTTCGTTTTTGTTTCAAAAAGGAAAAGAAAAGCCAAAGAAACAACACCCCCTCTTTTTGGTGAAAGGAACAGAATGGTGAAAGTTGAAACATCGGCTCGCCACTTAATACTTTGGCTTTTAATAAAAGGGACAGCAGATCGACTTCCGATTTGATAGAGAGAGAGAGAGAGAGAGAGAGAGAGAGAGAGAGAGAGAGAGAGAGAATAAAAACCACAAAAAAACGTTTTGTCGACCAGCCTCCTTTTAAACCTCTGTTACACAGGAAGACTGGTCAACCTCACTCCCCCCCTCCCCCCACTCACACACACACCCCTCCCCCTGCACGGAGAGGTTTAATGGGAGAAGAAAGGTAGAAGAGAGTAAAGGCCAGCCATGAGCACGTGGAGAGAATTTGGGAGGGGAATGGGGAGAGAAGGGACAAAGGGGAAGAGGGGAAGAGAGGAAGAGCAAGAGAGCAAAGAGAGGAGCAAAGAGAGCCAACCTCATATCTCTATTTTATAAAAGATTTATTTATTTATTTGTCGTAAGAGTACACTGTAGTATTTTCAGACTTACACAGAGAGGCATCAGATCCCATTACAGATGGTTGTCCTACCTTGTAGTTGCTGGTAATTGTACTCAGGACTTCTGGGAGAAATTTGTGTGTGTGTGTGTGTGTGTGTGTGTGTGTGTGTGTGTGTGTGTGTGTATGCGCATTGGTTTAAAAATCTTCTATGAGGGCCTCCTTTTAATATATGTTTAACAAATATTTTTACCGTATATAAATTTTATTTATTTTATTTTACTTAAAAATAATAATGAATAAAGAGTCAATGTGAATAAACAATAAAACAAAAATCAAGGTGATCGGGGTTGGGGATTTAGCTCAGTGGTAGAGCGCTTGCCTGGCAAGCGTAAGGCCCTGGGTTCGGTCCCCAGCTCCGAAAAAAAGAAAAAAGAAAAAAAAAAAAATCAAGGTGATCAACAGATACCGACGACTGACATGGAAAAAAAATTAATAGATCGCCATAAAAACAGAGTAAGTGCGATGTAAACAATAAAACAGATGGGGTGGAGAAGATGGCTCCAGCGGTTAAGAGCACTGCGCTCTCCCAGAGAGATCCTGGGCGCCAAAGTCCCAGCAACACCATGGTGGCTCACAACCATCTGTAATGGGATCTGATGCCCTCTTCTAGTGTGTGTCCTGAAAGACAGCTACTGAGTGGCCTCCACATGCATTAAATAATAAATAAATTAGAAAACAATAAAAGCAGAAATTAAGACGAGGACACAGAAGGACAAGAGATAAAAACAATTAAATGATAACAATGTGAACATAAAATTAGGAGCGAGCGTTGGGGATTTAGCTCTGGCGTGGTGGAGTGCGCTAGCAAAGCGCAAAGGCCCTGGGATTTCGAGTCTCCCAGCTCCTGAGAAAGAAAGAAAAGAGAGAGTGGGAGCGAGATGAAGAGGCAGAAAATATAGGCGACTGAGAGACTGAAATGATGGAATAAAATTTATAAAATAACCGTAAATACGAGTAAATACGAATAAATAGCAAACTGGACTGGCATCAAATGTTTAAATCAAGGTGAATGACAAAGTACAATTCTAGACAAGGTTTTGAAAATGAAAAGGAAACA
>NW_022651219.1:0-4092 GCF_011064425.1 Rattus rattus
CATACCCAAACTTATAGGGACACAATAAAAGCAGCGCTAAGAGGAAAACTCACACCTCTGAGTGCCTGCAAAAAGAAACAGGAGAGAGCATATCTCAGCACCTTGACAGCACACCTCAAAGCTCTAGAAAATAATTAAATAAACCCTAGAGGAGTAGAAGGCAGGAAATAATCAAACTCAGGGCTGAAATCAAACAAGAAGAAACAAAACTGAGTATCAAAAGAATCAGCAAACCCAGGAGCTGGTTCTTTGAGAAAATCAACAAGATAAATAAACACTTAGCGATACTAACCAGAGGTCACAGAGAGTGTATCCAAATTAATAAAATCAGAAATAAAAGGGAGACATAACAACAAAATCTGAAGAAATTAAAAAGATCATCAGATCCTACTACAAAAACATATTCAACAAAACTGTAAAATGTGAAGGAAATGGACAAATTTCTATACAGATACCAGGTACCACAGTTAAATCAGGAACAAATAAACCATCTAAACAACCCCATAACTCATAAAGAAATAGAACTCTTATTAAACATCTCCCATTCAAAAAGAGCCCAGAACCAGATGGATTTAGTGCAGAATTCTATCAGACCTTCATAGAAGACTTCATACCAATACTGTCCAAACTATTCCTCAAAATAGAAACAGAGAGAGCACTACCAAATTCCTTCTATGAAGCCACAATTACTCTTATACCTAAACCACACAAAGATACAACAAAGTCCCTACACTGGCTGAAAGAAAACAGGAAAACAGGTCATAAGACTTTTGAAAACACAAGCTTATAAGAGACAGTCTAGCCACCTGTGAAGAAAGGCAGAACAAAGTAACACTAGGATAATCTGATGCAGAGGCAAAGCGAGGAACCCAAGCAAATAGAAAACTCAAAGACTACATGGCATCATCGCAGCCACCTCCCACCAAAGCAAACACGGAATATCCAAACACCAGAAAAGCAAGATCTAGTTTCAAAATCATATTTGATCATGATGCTGGAAACAAACAAGTAGAAGCCCATAGAGAGGAGACAAAAAAATCCTTGAAAGAATTCCAGGAAACACAATTAAACAGTTGAAGGAATTAAAAATGGAAATAGAAGCAATCAAGAAAGAACACATGGAAACAACCCTGGATATAGAAAACCAAAAGAAGAGACAAGGAGCTGTAGATACGAGCTTCACCAACAGAATACAAGAGATGGAAGAGAGAATCTCAGGAGCAGAAGATTCCATAGAAATCATTGACTCAACTGTCAAAGATAATGTAAAGCAGAAAAAGCTACTGGTCCAAAACACACAGGAAATCCAGGACTCAATGAGAAGATCAAACCTAAGGATAATAGGTATAGAAGAGAGTGAAGACTCCCAGCTCAAAGCACCAGTAAATATCTTCAACAAAATCATAGAAGAAAACTTCCCTAACCTAAAAAAAGAGATACCTATAGGCATACAAGAAGCCTACAGAACTCCAAATAGATTGGACCAGAAAAGAAACACCTCCCATCACATAATAGTCAAAACACCAAACGCACAAAATAAAGAAAGAATATTAAAAGCAGTAAGGGAAAAGGTCAAGTAACATATAAAGGCAGACCTATCAGAATCACACCAGACTTTTTGCCAGAAACTATGAAGGCCAGAAGATCCTGGACAGATGTCATACAGACCCTAAGAGAACACAAATGCCAGCCCAGGTTACTGTATCCTGCAAAACTCTCAATCAACATAGATGGAGAAACCAAGATATTCCATGACAAAACCAAATTTACACAATATCTTTCTACAAATCCAGCACTACAAAGGATAATAAATGGTAAAGCCCAACATAAGGAGGCAAGCTATACCCAAGAAGAAGCAAGAAACTAATCGCCTTGGCAACAAAAACAAAGAGAAGAAAAGCACACAAACATAACCTCACATCCAAATATGAATATAACAGGAAGCAATAATCACTATTCCTTAATATCTCTCAACATCAATGGCCTCAACTCCCCAATAAAAAGACATAGATTAACAAACTGATACGCAACGAGGACCCTGCATTCTGCTGCCTACAGGAAACACACCTCAGAGACAAAGACAGACACTACTCACCTCAGAGTGAAAGGCTGGAAAACAACTTTCCAAGCAAATGGAAGAAGAAGCAAGCTGGAGAAAGCCATTCTAATATCAACAAAAATCAATTTTCAACTAAAAGTCATCAAAAAAAGATAAGGAAGGACACTTTATATTCATCAAAGGAAAAAATCCACCAAGATGAACTCAATCCTAAATATCTATGCCCCAAATACAAGGGCACCTACATACGAAAAAAGAAACCTTACTAAAGCTCAAAACACACATTGCACTCACACAATAATAGTAGGAGATTTCAACACCCCACCTCATCAATGGACAGATCATGGAAACAGAAATTAAACAGAGACGTAGACAGACTAAGAGAAGTCATGAGCCAAATGGACTTAACGGATATTTATAGAACATTCTATCCTAAAGCAAAAGGATATACCTTCTTCTCAGCTCCTCATGGTACTTTCTCCAAAATTGACCATATAATTGGTCAAAAAACGGGCCTCAACAGGTACAGAAAGATAGAAATAATCCCATGCGTGCTATCGGACCACCACGGCCTAAAACTGGTCTTCAATAACAATAAGGGAAGAATGCCCACATATACGTGGAAATTGAACAATGCTCTACCAATGATAACCTGGTCAAGGAAGAAATAAAGAAAGAAATTAAAACTTTTTAGAATTTAATGAAAATGAAGGTACAACATACCCAAAAACTTATGGGACACAATGAAAGCAAAGCTAAGAGGAAAACTCATAGCGCTGAGTGCCTGCAGAAAGAAAACAGGAAAGAGCATATGTCAGCAGCTTGACAGCACACCTAAAAAGCTCTAGAACAAAAAGAAGCAAATACACCCAGGAGGAGTAGAAGGCAGGAAATAATCAAACTCAGAGCTGAAATCAACCAAGTAGAAAAAAAAGGACTATAGAAAGAATCAACAGAACCAAAAGTTGGTTCTTTGAGAAAATCAACAAGATAGATAAACCCTTAGCCAGATTAACGAGAGGACATAGAGAGTGTGTCCAAATTAACAAAATCAGAAATGAAAAGGGAGACATAACTACAGAATCAGAGGAAATGCAAAAAGTCATCAGATCTTACTATAAAAGCCTATATTCAAAAAAACTTGAAAATCTGCAGGAAATGGACAATTTCCTAGACAGATACCAGGTACCAAGTTAAATCAGGAACAGATAAAACCAGTTAAACAACCCCATAACTCCTAAGGAAATAGAAGCAGTCATTAAAGGTCTCCCAACCAAAAGAGCCCAGGTCCAGACGGGTTTAGTGCAGAATTTATCAGACCTTCATAGAAGACCCATACCAATATTATCCAAACTATTCCACAAAATTGAAACAGATGGAGCACACCTAATTCCTTCTATGAAGCCACACCATTTTTATACCTAAACCACACAAAGACCCAACAAAGAAAGAGAACTTCAGACCAATTTCCCTTATGAATATCGATGCAAAAATACTCAACAAAATTTGGCAAACCGAATCCAAGAGCACATCAAAACAATCATCCACCATGATCAAGTAGGTTTCATCCCAGGCATGCAGGATGGTTTAATATACGGAAAACCATCAACGGATCCATTATATAAACAAACTGAAAGAACAAAACCACATGATCATTTCATTAGATGCTGAGAAAGCATTTGACAAAATTCAACACCCTTCATGATAAAAGTCCTGAAAGAATAGAATCCAAGGCCCATACCTAAACATAGTAAAAGCTATATACAGTAAAACCAGTGGCTAACATTAAACTAAATGGAGAGAAACTTGAAGCAATCCCACCAAAATCAGGGACTAGACAAGGCTGCCCACTCTCTCCCTACTTATTCAATATAGTTCTTGAAGTTCTAGCCAGAGCAATCAGACAACAAAAGGAGATCAAGGGGATACAGATCGGAAAAGAAGAAGTCAAAATATCACTATTTGCAGATGATATGATAGTATATTTAAGTGATCCAAAAGTTCCACCAGAGAACTACTAAAGCTGATAAAAC
>NW_022651220.1:0-4599 GCF_011064425.1 Rattus rattus
CTATATATGGCAGGCAGTGTTCCTCCTTCTATTGCTGCCCTCCCCCCAACTGTCTAGTTCACTGGGGTTCAGTCTTACAGGACCCAGGGCTTCCCTTCCCACTGGTGCTCTTACTAGGATATTCACATACCTATGAGGTCAGAGAGTCCAGGGTCATCCATGTATAGTCTTTAGGTGGCTTAGGTCCTGGGAAGCTCTGGGTTGCTTTGGCATTGTTGCACATGGGGAATCCGGAGCCCCCTTCCAAGTTCCTTCCAGTTCATTCCTCTGATTCCCTTCAACGGGGGTCCTATTCTCAGTTCAGTGGTTTGCTGCTGGACATTCGGCTCTTGTATTTGCTGTATTCTGGCTAGTCTCCTAGGATCGATCTTAAGCACCGCTCCTGTCTGCCTGCACCTCTTTGTTTCATCCATTTGTATTCAATTGGATGGATAGTATGCATGTGGGCCACATGTGGGCAGGCTCCAAATGGGTGTTCCTTCAGTCTCTGTTTTAATCTTGCCTCTCTATTCCCCTGCCATGGGTATTCTTGTTCCTTTAAAGAAGGGTGAAGCATTCACATTTGATCATCCGTCTTTGAGTTCTTTGTTCTAGGCATCTAGGGTAATTCAAGCATTTGGGCTAATAGTTAATTATCAAATGAGTGGCTACCATGCATGTTTTTCTCGTGATTGCTAGCTCACCAGGATGATATTTCCAGTTCCAAACCATTTGCCCATTTAATTTCATAAACTCATTGTTTTTGATAGCTGAGTAATATCTCCATTGCAGTAGATGTACCACATTTCTCTCTGTGTCCATTCCTCTGTTGATAAGACCTGGTTCTTTCCAGCTTCTGGGCTATTATAAATAAGCAATATGAAGGAACATAGTGGAGCACGTGAAAGACCCCATTTTAATACTAACAAATAATGTTCTAGTTTACCAAAGCAATCTATTTCTCAAAAATTTCCCCTCAACTTATGGTATTGTAACCTTTTCTGTCATTATTTCTTCCCTAGACCTTATGTTGATTCTTACATAATTCACAAACTTCTGAACAGATCAGGGCCAACTGTTGTCAAAATATCTAGATTTTTAGGCCTTTCTGGAAGAAGACAATGACCACTTCTATAATACTAATGTGCCTCACGTATCCAGTGAAGCTAGGCACTTACCTCTTCTGAAATATCTCTTAAATCCTCACTGGACACAAATGACCAGAGTAGAGGCATAGTCACTGAAAGAAGATAGAAGATAACGAATGGAGGGAGAAAAGAAAGGAGGAGGAGGGGGGAGAGAGAGAGAGAGAGAGAGAGAGAGAGAGAGAGAGAAAGAAAGAAATAGACATTGAGAGACTATTACTAGCACCTCAAATCTCATCTCATTAATCAAGGAGAGACCAGAGACCATAGGAGGATTCAAAGGTACAACAATGTCTATAGGCTGTTAGGGCTAGAATTAGTAGATACATCTTATACTCCTGCAGAGTGTGAGAAATACTTACACTCCCATTGTTTTAAGTAGGGGAAATGGCCTCTTGTTATCTACTGAGTAGAAATTAAAAGAGGCTGGTGAATAGAGTTGAAGTGTACAAACCCCAAATGACCTCACTTTGGTGCCCATATTCTTCATTACGTATTGAGCTCACCACTTCCCTCCCAATTTCAAAAGGGAAACTCTTGATGACAGGGAGTAGCTTTATAGCCCCAGTGTCTATTACAATGCCTGGCCCCATTGTAGAAACTCTAGGCAGGGAGCAAACCAGCAGGAGTATAAATAAAGTGAGCTCTTCTTTTTCACTCACTCCAGAGACTGATGTGTTTTCCTAATGGATCTTCAATGATCAATAGCTGCAAACACTGTAGTGTTGAATCCTCTCAATCAATGGCCTATGATATGTTAACAAAGCATAAAAGCACCTGGAAAGCACCTTCAATTTTAAGACATTCTTTTGTATTCTAAAAAATAACCACCCCAATAATGTAGCAGATCTTTTAGGGGAGTTTGACATGCCTGAGCTTCTTAAGCAAGACCACCTGCAGCAGCAATCTTTTCCAGCCTTTCTTCCATAAAGCAGCTTCCCTGATTTAAATATATCCTGGGTAGGAGAAAATGTTTCCTCCCAGCAATTGTTGTGAACCCACAGCTGCTGCCTATTGTCAGGCACCAACGCCGAGTAATCAGGCTTTCTTTGTATCAACTGAAGAATGAGGAAATCGCAGAGCCACCATGCCTAACTGCTTTTACACCTGTAAGCTTGCAAAGGTGCCACAGCACTGAGCATCCTGTGACCAGGCATGGCAAAAGTCTCCCCTCCAAGCAAAGTGAGATTTTGCTTAAAACAAAAACTCATTTCTGTTTAATTGAGTGTATTTGTGTGTGTGTGTGTGTGTGTGTGTGTGTGCGTGTGTGTGTGTAATACATTATATATATTCATATATATATATGTAGTTATATAGACATATATGCACTCATTCATCTCTTCTTTTCACTAATTTTTCAGGTTAAGAGATACCTGGTACAGCCCTTCAAATTACTACTTTATGTAGATGCCCAGGAATAGAATACATTGGCCAGTGTTCAGGTCCCTAAGTACCAAGACACAACCAGAAAGACTTAAAAGCAACCCATTCTGGGCTCTTTGAAACAAGTATTTCATGCTTGCTACAAACTAGGTACTGTTTTTAAAGTACCTATTATCTTTACAGACAAGGGAACCAAGACACAGATGTGCTAATTAGCCTGTTGCAAGATTTTACACCAGTTAGCTAAACTCCATGTGTCTGTATTCACTTAAATATCAACTCACCACTTTCATGTCAAAATAATCCTGAGGGAGGAACAGTTCTGGAGAGATTTTCATTCTTAATTTCAAGATATATTACAGCTATAGTAGACAGCAGGGTCAGTGGCACATAAACATAAAGACAAGTGGAACAAAACAGAGGACACAAGCATGAAAACATTTGACATTTGATAATGATGCCAAAAACCATATATTGAGGGAAGAGATAGCATCTTCAACAAATACTATATGAGAAAACTATGTCTGCATGTAAAAGGATGAAATTAGACCTCTATCCATCACTCTGCACAGAAATTGGTTAATTTTGCCAGATGGATCAAAGACCTAAATGTGAAACCTGATATTCTGAAACGCCTGTAAGAAAACATCAAATAAAAATGGAAAAGCTTATGTACAGCTAAGAAACAAACTAGTGGAATGGAAGCCCACAGAGTGGACTAGAATTGCACAACAAAGGATTAATGTCTAAAATAAATACACAACTCAAAAACCAGAGTCACAAAAACAAATGACACATTTAAAAATGTTCTGTGGCTCTGAAGAGAAAATTCTCAAAAGAAGAAATAAAAATGACAAGGAAATATCTCAAAAAATGTTCATCATCCTTAGCCATAAGGGAAACACAAATCAAAAGAACATTGAGATTTCATCTTACCCTGGTCAGAGTGGCTAAGATAAATGAAACTACTGACTACAAACGCTGGAGGAGATCCAGGGAAAAGGGAACCCTCATTCACTGTGGGTGGGACTGGAAACTGGTGCAGTAACTCTGAAAATCTGTGTGGTATTCTTGAAATGCTAAAAATGAATCTACCATATGATCCAGTGCTACCAATCCTTGGCATATACCAAAAGCACAGCCACGTCCATTGCTCTTCTATTGACAATGGCCAGGAAATGGAAACAACTGATGAATGGATAATGACAATGTAACACATAGAGACAGTGGAATTATTCAGCTACAAAATAAAGGAGATTGTAAAATTTTGCAGTAAATTGGTGAAACTAGGAAAAATATTGATTGACATAACCCAGACCCCCCAAAACAAACAACACAGAACACGTTTTAGCTGAGGCTCATAGCTCCAAATCTTCTGATGTGAGTGTATAACCCGGAGTTACAGCAGAAATCAGAAAAGGAAAGACCATGGGAGCACAATAGAAGGGGAATAGCTGATTAGAGGTGCTCTGAAGGGGAAGTGGGAAAATAGTGGGGTTAATATGGGAGCAGGAAGAGAATCAATACACAGAGAGAGGAGGGAGGAAGATAAAAAAAACTGTGTAAAACACTATGTTTGAAAAGTAGTAAGAAGTCATAGAATTCTTATTTATATAAAGTTACTATATATAGTATATATGCACGCATATACACACAGTTAAAATGAAATGATGTTATGCCACTTGGGGTGATAATACAAATATGTTTCCCCTAAGAGACATAGACTTTGTAACAAAACCTCCAGTACTAAGCATGAGACACCTCTTAATGAGTTGTTGGTCTAGTAAGTCCAAGAGAATCTCAAAACAATACAGGCTACTACTGATGTCCTTGGTTGTTCCCTCCTAATGCGTGAACTCAAAAGTCAGTCCCTATTGCTGAAGACATCATGCAATTTGGACACAATTCTCTCAGGATTCTCACTAGATCCACCATGAAAGACTCCTCTCTGAGGGTTATCTTTCATAGTGATGGGAGGTGCTGTGTAAGCTGGAAGGAGAGTGAAGCAGTGGATGGCCCTATGCAGCTGTGATACCTATGAACCACAACAATGTCTAGAAGAAAATAACCTTAAAGGTGCTGTACTACATTC
>NW_022651221.1:0-3944 GCF_011064425.1 Rattus rattus
TCTATTTTTCGTTCAGATTGTGCTATCTGGGAGGAAGTGCTTCCTAGTACAACTTCATCTTATCAGTCTTTCACTAGTATATTCATTTTTACATTCTAAGAATGTCCTTGGTACTATGAGTCAATGAGTGTGATTATTGATTCTTTTCTTTTGTTTTCTTTCATTTTTTGATTTTAACATTTATTGCTCTGTTGGAATTTCTAATTTCATTTAAAATATATTACCCTTTCAGTTTGTTGACCTAGATCCTACCAATCTACTTTTCCTATAACCCTCTCCTTTTACAGACATTATAGAGCCAGGTCAATCCTAGAATATAGGGTTCTCCTTATTATTACAGTGACTTCCTCTGCCCACATATACAGTTAGAATACTGGTTCATTCTTTGATGTTGTTTCTACCCAGCTCTTTTCATGACTGCATCACCTCTCCTAATCACTCTCAGTTTCGTGCTGGTTTGCCACTGGGGTTCATGTTGGCAGTGCCTGAACTTATCTCTAACGATGCTAATTCCACTGCTAATTTAAAGTCTCAGAACTAAATTGGTTCTGGCAACCTGGAAACTTTACCTTCTTCTGTTATGTCACAAGTGTTGTCATGATTGCATCTGCCTCTCAGGTATTCCTTCAGTACCTCTAGGGTTTAGTAATTGGCACCTAATTCATGGTGGGCTGCCATGTGGTAAGGGAGAACAAAGATTGAAGAGATCAGATATGGGGAGAAGAGCTGCCTTTCTGTGTGGTCTAAAAAGAAATATGTGTGTTTAGAAAATATGGCTCCTTTAGGGGTTTAGTTATGTACTAAACAGAATGAAATTAGATCTAGAACCTCTACATATGAGAATCAGAGCTGGGGTCCTCAGTATCTGGACTTCTCTGTTCTTGCTAGATATAAATCAGAGTTATCATTCATTCCTGTATTTAAAGCAAGTATTGGGAAGGACACAGTTGTTTTCTTGAGGAGCTCACCATTTTACTTTTTGGCAGAGAAAAGTCCTAAGGAAAAGGAGGGCTGGAAGGTATTGTGCTCCTAAACTAGAGTAAACTCTCCATGCTTTAAGTTATCAGCTATTTTTGATTTGTTTCTGCCACTGATATCTGAGAAGAAGTACTTCTAGTTGAGACTTCACCATATAATATATTATCTCTTTACCTCTCATTTGTTGTCTAATTATAGAATCTGAACTTCCAAATACTATATTATGAAAAGGTAGGGGGCTGGGGTTGACTCAGCGATAGGCGCTTACCTAAGGCGTAAGGCCCTGGGATTGGTCTGACTCAAAAAAAAAAGAACCAAAAAAAAAAAAAAAAGAGTAGGGAGAGAGTGCGTATCCTTGTCTAGATCTTGTTTTTAGTGGGATTGCTTTGTGTTTCTCTCCTTTTATTTTGATGTTGGCTACTGTTTTGCTGTATATTGTTTTTACTGAGTTCAGTATAGTCCTTAATTTCTACAGTATTTCAGACTTTTAACATGAAGGATAGGTTCATATTATGCTTTCTTCATCTGTCTAAATGATTCTTGTTTATTTTTGTTTTGATTTGTTGTTTTTTATAGGATTATGTTGATTTGTAATCAGTTCATTACATTTGGACCATACCTATACCAGGGATGAAGCCACCATGATCATGATTAGATTATATTTTGAGTACATTCTTGGATTTGATGCACCGTGTTACACCGAGAATTTTGCAGAGATGTTCCTGAATAAATTGGTCTGAAATTCTCACTTTCTTTGTTGGTGTTTGTTTGCTTTAGTTATAAGCATAACTGTGACACCAGAGAAGGAATTATGTAAGTGTTCCTTCTATTTCTAGTTAGTACTGGAATAGTTTGGAGAATATTGTATTAGGTATTCTGTGCTGTGTCTGAGAGAATTCTGCCACTAAACCACTTTCTGGTCGATCTTGGTTGGGGAGACATTTAATGACTGCTTCTACTACTTTACGAGTTAAAGGGGGTATTTGGAATGATGGATTTATCTGATTGACTTGATTCAAATTTGGTCTATTGAGGTCTGTCTAGAAAAATTGTCATTTTAATCCTTACTTTTCCGGTTTTGTTAGAGTGAGGCTTCTATAGTATTGGGATCCCGTAATTTTGAGTTTCCACCGCAATCTTCTATGGTTTCTATCTCTATGTTCACTTCGAGTTTTGTTATTTTAATTTGAATCTGAGGGTTTACCTGTCTTCATGGATTTTTCAAAGGAACCAGCTCCTGGTTTTTGTTGATTCTTTATATAATTCCTTTTTTTTCTACTTGGCTGATTTCAGTCCTGGTTTGGTTATTTCCTGCTGTCTAGTCACTCTTGGGAGTGTTTGGACTTTTGGCTGGTTTCTGAGATTTCCGTGTTTTGTCAAAATGCGGAGTGTATCATACCTCCTGTTTTCTTGTAGGAGGCTCTCAAGAGCTATGAGTTTTCCTCCTAGCATTGCTTTTGTATTCCCAGATTGCATACCTTCATTTTCACTAAATTCAAAAATGTCTTTAATTTTTTTCTTTATTTCTTCATTGAACAAGTTCTCCTCGAGTAAGTCACTTCTCAGCTATCATGTATATGTGGGTCTTTGGTTGTTCTTGTTGTTACTGAAGTCCATTCTTAGTCTTTAGTTATCTCATAGGATGCATGGGATTAATTCAATCTTCTTGCATGTGCTGAGGCCTGTTTTGCTGATGATGGTTTCACATTGTCAGTTTTAAGGAGAAAGGTACCATGTGGGACTGAGGAAAGAAAGTGCTCAGGAGCCTAACGGACCAAATATCATTCAGCAGGTGATCATCCTCCAGATGGACAGCCCTCAGTGTGCATTATAATCCACAACTGGTTTGGTGTTATTAAAGCAAGGTTGTAAAGGATTCATTTGGGGAGTTTTACAGCCATTTAAAGTGCTATTGCATTGCTGGGCTGATTAGACATATCCTTCAAAATCATTGAATAGTGCACACCTTTGGAAGCATATGTCCTGCCGAGCCTACAAAGCTGTACTGTCTCGTAGTGATGTTATACAGACAAATAGATGAATTCTTTATTCTTAATAATGATCATACAATAGTTCCTAAAATTATATCAATGGTTATTTAGACTTTTATAGTGGGACTCCTATATGTCTCTTTCTAATAATAATTGCAGTGCCAACTCTGCCAGTCTCCCAGGTGTCACTAATTAATTGTTCTGAGATAGTAAACAGACTTTCTCCTACTCAGAACACATTCCAAGTGGTTGCAAAACAGTTAGCAAGAGTCATAAAAAGAGAACAAAGGATTTGTTACAGGTGCAAGGACACAGGATAAGATATTGACTGGGTTCATCTATATATAACTTCATTAACAACTCTGGTTTTGGATCTTCAATGAGCCTGTGGAGCTGACACTGGTGATGAATGTTTAGCCAGATAATTACTCCTGATGGATATTCGTGTAAACATTCTAGGTTGTAAACTTGTATTTCCTTTTATGCTTTGACCTTTCAAATGAATTAGTGATGAACTTTGTAACATGTGATCATGTATTCTGAAAGATGTTTAGGTGCTGAAGACACACAGAAGGACTGAGAGAGAAGGTCTGAACTGGAAGGACAGAGACAGATGGACTGGGCTGGAGAGGGGCTGAGTTGAAAACTCAAGTTTGCGATAAGGAGAACTGAGCTAAGTAGAACTGAGCCAAAAAGATCTGGGCTGAGGAAAAATGTATAGACGAATAACTTATGTAACATAAGAGAGCAATCTGCAGAATGCAGGGGGAAAGAGGAAAAAAGAAGCAGGTGGAAAGAACAGAAGGTGCAGGCAGGTATCTCATTACCATGGGACAGAAAAGATCATTTCTTAATAGCCGTGCAGGCTTAGCCTTGTTAAAAGGAACAAGCCTTTTTCTTTTAAAAACTTGGGCTTAAGAAATTAAACAGAGACATAGACAGACTAAGAGAAGTCATGAGCCAAATGGACTTAAT
>NW_022651222.1:0-4869 GCF_011064425.1 Rattus rattus
GTTGAAAATTGACTTATTTCATATTAGAATGGCTACTCCAGCTTGCTTCTTCCGGACCATTTGCTTGAAAGTTGTTTCCCAGCCTTTCACTCTGAGGTAGTGTCTGTCTTTGTCTCTGAGGGTGTTTCCTGTAGGCAGCAGAATGCAGGGTCCTCGTTGCGTATCCAGTTTGTTAATCTATGTCTTTTTATTGGGGAGTTGAGGCCATTGATGTTGAGAGATATTAATGAATAGTGATTATTGCTTCCTGTTATATTCATATTTGGATGTGAGGTTGTGTTTGTGTGCTTTTCTTCTCTTTGTTTTGTTGCCAAGACGATTAGTTTCTTGCTTCTTCTAGGGTATAGGTTGCCTCCTTATGTTGGGTTTTACCATTTATTATCCTTTTGTAGTGTTGGATTTGAGAAAGATATTGTGTAAATTTGGTTTTGTCATGGAATATCTTGGTTTCTCCATCTATGTTAATTGAGAGTTTTGCAGATACAGTAGCCTGGGCTGGCATTTGTGTTCTCTTAGGGTCTGTATGACATCAGTCCAGGATCTTCTGGCCTTCATAGTTTCTAAGTAGAAGTCTGGGGTGTGATTCTGATAGGTCTGCCTTTTATATGTTACTTGACCTTTTTTTCCTTACTGCTTTTAATATTCTTTTCTTTATTTTGTGTGCTTAGTGTTTTGACTATTATGTGACGGAGGTGTTTTTTCTGGTCCAATCTATTTGGAGTTCTGTAGGCTTTGTATGCCTATGGGTATTTTTTTAGGTTAGGAAGTTTTCTTCTATGATTTTGTTGAAGATATTTACTGGTCCTTTTGAGCTGGGAGTCTTCACCTCTTTTCTATACCTATTATCCTTAGGTTTGATCTTCTCATTGAGTCCTGGATTTCCTGTATGTTTTGGACCAGTAGCTTTTTCCGCTTTTTTACATTATCTTTGACAGTTGAGTCAATGATTTTATGGAATCTTCTGCTCCTGAGATTCTCTCTTCCATCTCTTGTATTCTGTTGGTGAAGCTTGTATCTACAGCCTTGTCTCTTCTTTTTGGTTTTCTATATCCAGGGTTGTTTCCATGTGTTCTTTTTGATTGCTTCTATTTCCATTTTTAATTCCTTCAACTGTTTGATTGTGTTTTCCTGGAATTTTTCAGGGATTTTTTGGACCTCTGTATGGGCTACTTGTTTATTTATGTTTTCCTTGTATTCTTTAAGGGAGTTTTTTCATGCAAGGGAGTTCTTTTTTCTTTGAAGTCCTCCCAGCATCATGATCAAATATGATTTTGAAACTTTTCTTGCATTTTTCTGTGTGTTTGGATATTCCATGTTTGTTTTGGTGGAGAATTGGGTCTGTGATGCCATGTAGTCTTGGTTTCTGTCGCTTTGTTCCCAAGCTTGCCTCTCTTGCTTATCAAATTATTCTAGTGTTACTTTTTGTTCTGCTAATTTCTGACAGTGGCTAGACTGTCCTATAAGCCTGTGTCAGGAGTGCTGTAGACCTGTTTTCCTGTTTTCTTTCAGCCAGTTATGGGGACAGAGTGTTCTGCTTTCTGTGTAGTTTTTCCTTTTCTACAGGTCTTCAGCTGTTCCTGTGGGCCTGTGTCTTGAGTTCACAGGCAGGTCACTTGCAGCAGAAAAGTTGGTTACCTGTGGTCCCAGGCCTGCCCGCCGGGGTGCTGACTGGCTCTCCGTGGCAGCAACCAGGAAGATCTCGCCAGCCTCTTCCGGAGCCTCAGGCACCAGGGTTCCAGATGGCCTCCGTGTTTTCTCTGAATCAGTAAATGTGTAGAGAGCAGTCTCTTCTGGTTTCCCAGGCGTGGTTGCTCTCTCTGAAGGTTTAGCTCTCCTCCCACGGGATTTGGGTGCAGAGAACTGTTTATCCTGGGTCTGATTCTCTCAGGTTCCGCGTGTTCCCAGGCAGGGGTCCTGTTGCTCCTGGCCCCTCCCACAGGAACCCAGAGGCCCATACAGTTTCCTCTGGGCCAGGGATGTGGGCAGGGTGGGCAGGTTGCAGGTCTCTTCCTGCTCTGCAGCCTCAGGAGTGCCCACCTGACCAGGCGGTGAGGTCTCCCACGGGTTCTGGGAGCAGAGAGCTGCTGCAGGCCGGGATCCGCGGGGTGGGACTTCCTGGTAAACACAGGACGGGCCCGGTCCTAGGGAGGGAATTCAGGCCCGTGTGTCCTGGATCCCAGAGCGCTTGCAGCAGGAAAGTTGGTCTTACCTTGTGACCCGAGGCCCAAGTTCGCCGCTGGGTGCTGCCCACGGCTCTCCGCGTGGCAGCAAATCCAGGAAGATCTGCGCCCGCCTCCGGGAGCCTCAGCACCAGGGTTCCAGATGGCTCTCCGTGTGTTTTCTCAGGGTGTCTGAGATGTGTGTAGAGAGCAGTCTCTTTCTGGTTTCCCAGGCGGTGTTTCTCTGAAGGTTTAGCTCTCCCTCACGGGATTTGGGGTGCAGAGAACTGTTTATCCGTTTCTTTCCTTCAGGTTCGGGCGTGTGTCTCAGGGCGCAGGGGTCCCCGCCCTGGGCTCCCCTCCCTCCGGGCAAGGCACCCAGAGGCCTTATACAGTTTCCCTTGGCCAGGGATGTGGGTAGGTGGGCAGTGTTGGTGGTCTCTTCTGCTCTGCAGCCCTTCAGGAGTGCCCACCTGACCAGGCGGTGAGGTCTTCCCACGGGTCTCTGGGAGCAGAGAGTCGTTCTCACAAAGCACTTACATTAATGATCTCTGATGACAGCTCATCATATTGGTGCTGGCTGGGAATGAATTAACCCAGAGGCTACAAATGACCAGTGTGTCAAGGCTTAAGGAAATAAAACTAATGAACCATTTATTCCCCTGTAATTTCAAAATAAAAAGGGCCCAGGATTTTAATTTTCTCTCTCTCCTGTGTCTCCCATTGTTCCTGTCTGTCCATTGTCTGAGCCTGAATTTGTGCCCTGACTGGATGCTGTCTTGTGAATCTTGTCTCTGTGGGGATGCCCAGTGTGTCTGTCCCTACACCAAAGGGCTTTGCATTCTTTTTATTGAATAGCACAGAAAACACTGTGTGGGGAAGGAATGAAGGATGCTTTACAGAAATCTTCAACACATTTTTTACAAGGAATGAAGTCACTATCTCAAACTGCCATAGGATAACAAAACTACATGGCAAACAGCAGTTTATCAAGGACTATCTAGATACAGATGAATCTATATTCATACATTGTGTCTGTAATTCATGGTGGATATCCATTTTATGAGATGGCTGTCATTCCACTTCAACGAATGATTATGTTGACATGCATACAAATGCACATGCACTGCTCTCTGCTCCAAGGGCATGGAAAGGCATATAACATCAGATTGTAGCTATGCTTTAGTTTGGGGTGTGAAGGTTGTTTCCATGGGAAATACAAGAAAAGTAAGGTTGGCTAGAACGATGTTCTGGAAGATCTGGTTAACAAACAGGACTGCCATAGGAGAGCAGTCTCATATGATCTTAAGGTAAATTGTAAACACTGGCTGTGAGGCCTTCTCTATCCATACAATTACACCCTAATTCACACTATTAAATAATACAGTGATCTTTACATTTCTAAAGGCACTATATTCTCAGGTTTACTTAGGAACCATGGCTGTATTAGTCCACTAAACATCAGTTATATAGTTACTATTAGTCATTATTTCAAATGTGTGTCAGGCCGCTTTTCTCTGATCTGGAAAATTGTGTTTTAGTTTTTTCAAATATTATGCATGACAGTGATTCTTGTCAACTTGACTACATCTGGAATTAACTAAAACCTAAAATGCCTTGGCACACCTGTGTGGGATTCCTTACTTTTTGGATGGGTTTTGTTTTTATAAAGATACCCAAGAGATTTTTGTTTGTTTGTGGGTGGTTTGGGTTGTCTTTTGGTGTTTGTTGCTGTCATGAAATGGGGCCAGAGCTTGTGGGCTCAAGCAGTGTCATTATTACTTTGTATTTTTATTTTTACAGTCCGGTCATTTACCCAGCTCCTGGTCCCCTCTCCCACATTCCTCATCCCATTCCTCCTCTCCTCTGTCTCCAAGAGGATGTCCCCACCCCTTTCCCCCCCACACACACACACACACACACACACACACACACACACACACACACCCTGGGGCCTCAAATCTCTCCAGGGTTAGGTACCTCTTCTCCCATTGAGGCCAGACCAGGTAGTCCTCTGCTGTATATGTGTTGGGGGCCTCCAACCAGCTCATGTATGCTGTCTGAGAGATCTCACAGGTCCAGGTTAGTTGAGACTGCTGGTCTTCCTATGGGTCACCCTCCTCCTCAGCTTCTTCCAGCCTTTTCCTAATTCAACCACAGGGTCCCTGACTTCATTCCAATGGTTGGCTGTAAGTATCTGCTTCTCTCTCAGTCAGCTGCTTGTTGGGCCTCTCAGAGGACTGCCAGGCTAGGCTCCTGTCTGTAAGCACTCCATAGCATCAGTAATAGTGTCAGGTCTTGGAGCCTCTCCTTGAAATGGATCCCTAGTTGGGCCTGTCACTGGACCACCTTTCCCTCAGTCTTTTCTACATTTTTGTCCCTGCAGTTCTTTTAGACAGGAACAATTCTGGGTAAGAGTTTTTGACTGTGGAATGGCAACCCCATCCCTCCACTTGATGCCCTGTCTTTCTACTGGAGGTGGACTCTACGATTTCCCTCTCCCCACTGTTGGGCATTTAATCTAAGGTCCCTCTCTTTGAGTCCTGAGAATCTCTTACCTTCTAGGTCTCTGGTCCCCGCCCGCTCAACCACCAACCCCACCCCACCCCAGAGGTTGCATATTTCCATCCATTCTGCTGACCCTAAGGGCTTCTCTATTGTTCCCCCCTCCCCATGTCTAATCATGTGTTTTTGCTTGTGTAACTTCTAG
>NW_022651223.1:0-4896 GCF_011064425.1 Rattus rattus
ACCAACAGATTGGGAAAAAGATCTTTACCAATCCTACAACAGATAGAGGCCTTATATCCAAAATATACAAAGAACTCCAAAAAGTTAGACCACAGGGAGACAAATAACCCTATTAAAAAATGGGGTTCAGAGCTAAACAAAGAATTCACAGCTGAGGAATGCCGAATGGCTGAGAAACACCTAAAGAAATGTTCAACATCGTTAGTCATAAGGGAAATGCAAATCAAAAACAACCCTGAGATTTCACCTCACACCAGTGAGAATGGCTAAGATCAAAAACTCAGGTGACAGCAAATGCTGGCGTAGGATGCATGAGAAAGAGGAACACACCTCCATTGTTGGTGGGGTTGCAGACTGGTACAACCATTCTGGAAATCAGTCTGGAGGTTCCTCAGAAAATTGGACATTGAACTGCCTGAGGATCCAGCTATACCTCTCTTGGGCATATACCCAAAAGATGCCCCAACATATAAAAAAGACACGTGCTCCACTATGTTCATCGCAGCCTTATTTATAATAGCCAGAAGCTGGAAAGAACCCAGATGCCCTTCAACAGAGGAATGGATACAGAAAATGTGGTACATCTACACAATGGAATATTACTCAGCTATCAAAAACAACGACTATGAAATTCGTAGGCAAATGGTTGGAACTGGAAAATATCATTCTGAGTGAGCTAACCCAATCACAGAAAGACATACATGGTATGCACTCACTGATAAGTGGCTATTAGCCCAAATGCTTGAATTACCCTAGTGGCCTAGAACAAATGAAACTCAAGACGGATGATCAAAATGTGAAGGCTTCACTACTTCTTTAAAAGGGGAACAAGAATACCCTTGGCAGGGAAGAGAGAGGCAAAGATTAAAACAGAGACTGAAGGAACACCCATTCAGAGCTTGCCCCACATGTGGCCCATACATATAGAGCCACCCAATTAGACAAGATGGATGAAGCAAAGAAGTGCAGACCGACAGGAGCCGGATGTAGATCGAACCTGAGAGACACAGCCAGAATACAGCAAATACAGAGGCGAATGCCAGCAGCAAACCACTGAACTGAGAACGGGACCCCCGTTGAAGGAATCAGAGAATGAACTGGAAGAGCTTGAAGGGGCTTGAGACTCCATATGTACAACAATGCCAAGCAACCAGAGCTTCCAGGGACTAAGCCACTACCTAAAGACTATACATGGACTGACCCTGGACTCTGACCTCATAGGTAGCAATGAATATCCTAGTAGGCACCAGTGGAAGGAGAAGCCCTGGGTCCTGCTAAGACTGAACCCCCCAGTGAACTAGACTGTCGGGGGGCGGCAATGGGGGGGAGGGTGGGGAGGAACACCCATAAGGAAGGGGGGGAGGGGAAGGGATGTTGCCAAATGTACATAAAAATACTCCAAGTTAATAAAAAAAAAAAAAAAAAAAAAAAAGAATAGTACTTATTCTCCTGAAACAAGGATTATCAGGGCTTGTCTAATCTAAATAATGAGGGGCTAATTATAACATTAGATCACTATTGAGACTGCAAAGAAATTCTGGAAGAAAATATATGTATCAATTTGTTTAAAATTCCAAGATTTGAGTAAATAGTTCGATGATTCAAAGTTAGAATCTTTAGCGATGCCAAAAATACAAAATTATAGAGTTAAGGAAAAATATTTTTAATGTTCTTAGAATTTACTTTTTCCCATTCTTTCCTGATACAGAGCCATTGGGGAAGTACATTTGAAATAATTAAACATGCTTGGCTCTGAAACAAAAGAACCTATGTTTTGTTGGTAGAGTTGGCTCTCAAAAAGCACAAACAAAACGACCATTTATCAATATACTTATACTGCAAGTGCAGATTAAGGATTGTAAAACTACTTGATTTGTATACTAAGACTGAACTTTGGTAACTATGTTCATGGATAATAAAACTTGGCCCTTAATATAGGAGAAAATAATTAAAATTAAGAAACAAAAAAGATTAAAAGGAAAAAACAAAACAAAAACAAAAAAAACATTGGGCTCTTAGATGTCTCGAACAAAGCTGGTTCTTGCTTCTAATCCTTTTCTTTCAGATCTTCTTGGCGCTCTTCACCCCAACTGCCCTGCTTAAATCATTGCCCCCTTTATTTGCACACTCTTTGTTTCCTCCCTCATTTACTTTTCTGATTAGCATTTACCTTCAGAAGACCCAGTGCATAAGCTTTGTCTGCCTTCAGTGGGAAAAGCTGGAGAATGCAGAGAATCAACTTCCGTACATTAGCTCACTGTTAAATAGCCAGATTCTGCTTGACACATGGGACGAGCATTCAGTAAGGTTCTTCCTGTGTGGCCTTAAGATAGGATGTGTATATCCTGCATTCAGTAACCGAGAACAGAGCAAATTCAGATACACTGCAGGATAATGTGAACAACACCTTTTGAAGACATGTTGCCTCGTGATAAGCAGAATGGAGCTGTGGCCATGATTGGTCTAATACTGAAGCAGTGGTCTAGAAATGGTTTGCGTTTCCTTCATGGTCCTGTGGGAGTGATTTTGTAAGACTGCCTAGAAAAGACTACATCACAGCTAAAACAGCACGAACAGGAAAAAACAACATCCTCTTTCCAGAAACTACACTAAGAAATAAATTAGAAATTTATTCGAAGGCAAATTGCCCCCATAAGGTTGACTTGTCACATCATCAGAGACCATGATTAGATTTTATACCAGTTTATTTCCTATGGGTGTGGAATAAAACTCATCAGGAATGAAGGGATTACTGAATGGCCAAACTTAAAAAGCAAGTTTGAGTGTTTTATTTATTTTCATTTAAACACTTATTAATGTAAGTCTTTAATTAAAGGAATTTGTCAGAAAGGGTTCTTTTAGGTAATGGTGTGTGTGTGTGTGTGTGTGTGTGTGTGTGTGTTTAAAGATTTTACTCTCTCTTTTTGTTCATTGGGTTGTTTGTACTGGTGGTGGGCATGCGTACCATTGCACTGCATTGTGGAGGTCAGGAACAACTTTGGGTCCTCATCTTTATTTCTACCAAGGGTTCCCAGGTTTGACAGTTGCCAGGCATGGCACTTGGTGCCTTTGACTGACTATTGACCTCATACCCTCAACAGCTCACATGGTTTTGCTCTGTCTTTTATCCACCCATCTCTCTCCTTGTCTCTCACCTTCTCTGTTCTTTTTTCCCTCATAATTTTAGTCTTGGGGAAAAAAGCCTAGGGATGTGGTTTTGTTTTGTTTTGTTTTGTTTCTTTTTTGGAGATGCAGATAACATCCACTGCCTTGGACAGCCTGGGAACTGCTGTGTCAACCAAGGTGCGTCCTGGAACTCCCAGAGATCTGCCTGACTCTGCTGGGATTAAAGGTTACCATATCCAGAAGAAACAGGAGTTTGTGCAAACTAGAGAACTGATCCAGCACTGAGCTGCACACTCAGGCCATTTTACAACCCGTGAAAGTTATCAGTGGCTTAAGCTACTTGACGCCAAGTCTGAAGGTCTGTGTTCTATACCTGAGACCCACATAATAAACGATATTAACTGGTGGCCTTTCTCTGGCAAGTTGCCCTTTGATCTCCACATATGTACCATGGCGAATGAACTTTCCTGCATTTATGCCGCTTTCCCTGAACATACTCAATAAAAAACTTAAAAGCATGTAGAAACAGATTGATAAAGCCTGTACTTACATTTAAACCACTGCAATGAGATACAAACTCATTGCCTTACCAAGACTCCGATCGTCTCCCACTGACCAGTCTAAAGATAGTGTGTGCCCCTTTGATCACAAGGTTATAAGCAATTCTAAGGGAGACTCGGAGCCTACGATGTTAAATTTGGAGACTGGGGCTGTAGCGCGGTAGTGGAACACTTGACTGTAACATACAAAGGCCTGAGTTCCACCCACAGCATCACATAAAAAGACATTCTCTTCATAGGCTGGGAGGCATGAACTTGAGGTTATCCACTGTACAGAGGCCAGAAGCCAAGAGCGCCAGGGCCAGCGCTGTGGACATTAGTTTGTTATGTGACCCTGAATCATGACCTCGGAGCAGAGTCCTCCAGCCAAGGACAGATACCCCAAGTCCTCATGTAAATACATCGATTCTTTTTTCTATTGCTGAGATAAACAATCTTTATTAACTTCGGCTGGCTTGAAACTCACTTTGTAGACCAGGCTGGTGTCTAACTCACAGATCTGCCTACCCTTTCCTATTTGAGTACTAGGATTAAAGGTGTAAATGATCGTATATGACTTTCAGAACTTTTTACAAGACCCATTTGTAACTGTAAGATGCTGAAAGAAAACAGAAACCATATTTTTCTATAATGATTGATGCTGATAAGATGATTTAATGCCTTTTTAAAATATTATATATATTTCTTTACTTATATTTCAGAAAGGTTATTCCCTTCCCAATTTCCCTGTCCATAAGTCCCAATTTCCTTCCCTCCCCCTCCCCCATATGGGTATTCCCACTATACATAACCCTTATTGCCCTGGGCATCCAACCTTGGCAAGACCAAGGGCTTTCCCTTCCACTGATGCCCCAACAAGGCTATTCTCTGCTACATATGCAGTTGGAGCCCTTTCCATAGTGGTTTGGTCCCTGGAAGTTCTGGTTGGTGGGCATTGCTGTTTCTATGGGGATTCAAGCTCCTTCAGCTCTTTCAATCCTTCCTCTAATTCCCTGCAAGAGGGTCCTGTTCTCAGTTCGGTGGTTTGCTGCTAGCATTGACCTCTGTATTAGACATGCTCTGGAGGTGTCTCTCAGGAGAGATCTATATCCGGTCTCTTTCAGCATGCATATTTCAGCTTCATCAATTTTATCTAGTTTTGGTGGCTGTAGATATATGGGCCACATGTGCTTCAGGCTCTGAATGGCCATTCCTTGAGTCTCTGCTCTAA
>NW_022651224.1:0-1046 GCF_011064425.1 Rattus rattus
AAAACAAACTTAATCACCTTCATAATACCTGTCATTAAGTTAGTAATGCTATGTCTAACTAGATTTCAACCCAAAATGTACGTGGTGCCACATGTTGGAAAAGGAATATGAGTGGTCCTGGTTTTGCTTTTCTAAATCAACTTTCTCGAGCAGCTTTTAAATCTCTAACTCTCTGAGCTGCCACTACTTATCACACAGCCCGAGACCTACAGCCTGGCCAGCCCAGGCTACTTCCCGTTTTTCTCTTGTTTCAAATGCACACGACACACTCGCTGAGAGATCACATGACTCTAACATAGTGCTGCCTGCTCATACTTAGAAAAGTAAAACTTTTCTCTCCACTCTGGGATTACTAGTGGATTCTTGCCCATCAGGTTGGTTCCCCATATGTTGTTGTAAAAATATATATAACAAATAGTAGGGTTGTCTTTTACTCAGCTAGGCGTCCTGCACCTCAGTGCGTCCGTCAAAGATATCTGCTGGATATCTCTGGCAGAAACACATCCCAACTTGGCTCTGGTGGCCCAGCAGTCTCCAGCCGCCACCCACTTTCACACTGTGATCCTCACATAGTGCTAACACGCATGTATCACAATAGTCTTTGACCCAATTGATGAGATATAATTGCCCACCTAAACATACAAAGCCGAGTACTCATCCATCTAAGAACAGTAATAACAACCTGTAAATACACAGAGCGAGAATCTTTATGTCAGCTGCCATGGCTTCTCTCCATCTCCCTCCTAGAGAAGAGATTTTTTTATTATTACTTTTTTATTAACTTAAGTATTTCTTATTTACATTTCGAGTGTTATTCCCTTTCCCGGTTTCCGGACCAACATCCCCTAAACCCTACCCCTCCCCTTCCTTATGGGTGTTCCCCTCCCAATCCTCCCCCCATTGCCGCCCTCCACCCAACAATCACGTTCACTGGGGGTTCAGTCTTAGCAGGACCCATGGCTTCCCCTTACACCGGTGATCTTATTAGGATATTCATTGCTACCTATGAGGTCAGAGTCCAGGGTCAGTCCATGTATAGCCTTTTT
>NW_022651225.1:0-3947 GCF_011064425.1 Rattus rattus
ATCTGCAGTGTTGACACACTGAACCCAGGAAGCTCAGCAGGATCATTACACACAGATTAACAAGGAAGCCAGTTTATACCAACAAACCAGAAGAGACTCAAGGTTAGTGTGTGTGTGTGTGTGTGTGTGTGTGTGTGTGTGTGTGTGTGTGTGTGTGTGTGTGTGACTAAGTAGTTTCTTCATCTTTGTAGATATAGTTTCTTTATGGGAGCAATACTTAGGACAAAACTTCTATGAGCAAGAGTTGTATGATATAAAAATATAAAGCACACTCCATGAATATGAATATTTTGGCCAATGGAGAAGTTGTTATGTTAAAGCTTCAACCCTCTCCTCCACAAATGGGTCCACATAGGATTCTTCACTAGAACAGAGACTAGGTTCTTCGAAATGCCAGTGAATTTATGCATAAAGCTTACACATGCATGCACACTCACACACATACACACACCAACACATACACAAACAGGCACACAAACTCAGATAGCCTTATGGTGTCCTTGGATCACCATATATATGCTTCATAATTACTGTCTGGAATTTGTCTAAAGCAATCAAATTTATGCTTTTGGGACAGGTTTCTCTTGGCATCATCAATCAGGAAATGGAATGACTTCATCCTTGCACAAAATAGATACTAATCACACTAAGGTAGTAGTAATGAAAAACTTGTAATATATTTATTAATAATTGTGACAAAGAAGGGATTAGTTTCAGATTAAAAATTACTCTATAAAAGCTTAAGACAAACACCACAATAAAATTTACAGAGAATATATATCACAAATCCAAATATTCTACCAAACTAAACTATATAGAACTTTAAACAACAGGTTTGTATAAGAATAGTTATTAATATTATTTTGGCTTAAATGCTTAAATTTTAAAATACTGTTATTTAATGAGTTTGAAAATGAAATCTATACTATCACTAATCAATGGTGTCAGATTAATGCTGGGTGAATTTTTTCATAGTTTATAGCTAATAAAACAACTTAAAATGTAGAAAGGGTCATTTCTGAATAAAATATTTCCAACTACTATCCAGTATATGCCTACCCTATGGGAATTATTTATAATGCTTTAGGTTTCAACAATATTTTTAAATAAATATTTCTATATAAATATGCATAAAGTAATTACCTATTAAGTTAGTCTTATGCATGGAGAGAGTTGATTCAAGGTTTGAACTTGTTCTAAATGATTAGCCATACTGTTTACATTTGTAAGGTTTCTCACCAGTATGCATGGTGTGCTGTATTTGAAGATATGATTCCTTTGAACAAATATTTACATCCATTACATTAGTAATGTTTTTTCTACTTAACGGATTCTGTGGGGACCTTGAAGAGGAGAGGAACAGGAAAAGTATTTCTCACATTCATTATACTTATAAGGCTGCTTTCCAGGATGGATTCTTTGATGAATTTGAAGAGCTGAGAACCAGGAAAAGACTTGCCAACTTTTTTCATTAGTGAAGATGATCTCTTCTCTAGATTCTATACTGAACTTAAAGATTTGAGGACTGGGTAAATGATATTCTACAGTGATTTCATTTAAATGTTTTTTCTCCAGTATGTAACCTGTTGTGACTTTTATGACTTCAGTAGTCTGTAAAAGATTCCCCAAATTCATTACACTTGCAAGGTTTTTCTCCTGTATGGATTCTATGGTGAATTTGAAGACTTAAGGAGTTTGTAAAAGATTTTCCACATCCATTACATTTGTAAGATTTGTTTCCAGTATGAATTCTATGGTGAACTTTAAGAGCTGAAGACTGTGTAAAAGATTTCTACATTCACTAAGGCATTGGCAAGGTTTGTCTCCAGTATGTACTTGTAAGAGTTTTAAGATTTGAAGAGTGTAAAAGATTTCCAAGTATCTATATTTGTATGGTTTGTTCTGCATAGTCTGTGGTGAGTCTTGAGTTTGAGTGCTTGATAAAAGATTTGCCATCTGGTCATATTTGTAAGGTTTTTCTCCTGTATGGATTCTGTGGTGAATTTTAAGACCTGAAGAGTCTGTAAAAGATTTCCCACATTCATTACATTTGTAAGGTTTGTCTCCAGTATGTATTCTGTGGTGAATTTTAAGACCTGAAGACCATGTAAAAGATTTCCCACATTCATTACATTTGTAAGGTTTTTCTCCTGTATGGATTCTGTGGTGATTTTGAAGACTTAAGGAGTTTGTAAAAGATTTTCCACATCCATTACATTTGTAAGGTTTGTTTCCAGTATGGATTCTTCGGTGAACTTTAAGACCTGAAGACATTGTAAAAGATTTGCCACATTCATTACATTTGTAAGGTTTTTCTCCAGCATGGATTCTGTGGTGAATTTTAAGACTTGAAAGAGTCTGTAAATTTCCATTATTACATTTGTAAGGTTTTTGTCCAGTATGTATTTTTTCTAAGGAGTTTGTAAAAGATTTTCCATCCATTACATTTGTAAATTTCAATGGACCCTTCAAGAACTTAAGACCAGACATTGTAAAAGATTTCCCATTCATTACATTTGTAAGGTTTTCTCCAGCATGGATTCTGTGGTGAATTTTAAGACCTGAAGACTGTGTAAAAGATTTCCCACATTCATTACATTTGTAAGGTTTTTGTCCTGTATGGATTCTGTGGTGAATTTTAAGACTTGAAGAGTCTGTAAAAGATTTCCCACATTCATTACATTTGTAAGGTTTGTCTCCAGTATGGATTCTGTGGTGAATTTTAAGACCTGGAAGACTGTAAAAAGATTTCCTACATTCATTACATGTAAGGTTTTTCTCCTGTATGGACTTGTGGTGAATTTTAAGACTCAGGAGCATGTAAAAGATTTCCACACTTATTACATTTGTAAGGTTTGTCTCCAGTATGAAACTGTGATGAATATGAAGATTTGAGAGACCTGTTACGGATTCCTCCCATTCATTATATTTGTAAGGTTTGTCTCTGGTATGGATTCTGTGATGAGCTTTAAGTCTTAGGAACTGTGTAAAGATTTTTCCACATTCATTACACTTGAAAGTTGTCTCTTGAGTAGAAATTCTGTAGTGACCCTTAAGATTTGAGGACTGAATTCTCTCAGGAGGAGAATCTGGAGATTCCTGAGCTGCTTGAGGAATGAAACAGATGACTTTTGCAAAGAAATCATTTCCATAATCACCTATTTCATGTTCTTCATTGTCATATCTACATTCCCAGAATTTCTCTCTATGTAGACCTGAAACGTCATTACATGCAAATCTTTGTATTATTTTCGTGATAAAATAATCCTGTGTAAATGCCTTTGAGAATAGCTTCTTTGTAGAATCACAACACAGACCTGAAATTAACAAGAATATGTCATTATATGACACTTTGCAATTGGTTGAAAATCATATAGATATATATATATATCATCATGGCAGAAACATGCAACACCAAACTGCACAAATTTTGTCCAAAGAAACAAATATCATAGATATAATGTACATTAGGAGATATTTCATGAAATCTATGATATATTTTATATAAGTGAACTTCATCAATAATAACTCAATGGCAAATACATCAACAAGGTATTTTTCTTTATATGACTTTTTATTTATTCTTTATTTTTTCTACAGAACAAAATATACCACATCAAGTTCCACCCTATAACTGTTGTACATCAAATACCAGTTTGAGACACTCCCAACACCAAGAAGATGTCCCAACCCACACAAAAACCACTCTAACAGATCACCCCAATCCTTGAGGCCTCAAGTTTCTTAAGGATTAGATATATCTTCTATGGCTGAAGTCAAACCCTGCAGTGCTCTACTATAAAGTGTTGGGAGCCTCATATCCACTGGTGAATGTTGGCCGGTTGGTGGCTCAGTATCGGACAGATCTCATGGGTCCAGGTTAGTTGAGACTTACACACTTCCTATAGGGTTGTCCTGCTCCTAATTTTCTTCAAGTATTTCCTTAA
>NW_022651226.1:0-3555 GCF_011064425.1 Rattus rattus
AGACCAATCTCTGAATAAACCTTTTAGGTTACTTCAGAACCTGGTTGACAAGGTCTCAGTGGTTAGAACCACCAAGCCCATCGTATAGGGGCGGAAAATTCCGCCCATATGTACTAATTATGCTCCCGAAAGGGGAAGGAATATAGGTAAGGACCCACTTAGGCCACCGTACAGATGCAGGGCTTTGTGTTTAGCAGACACATTTACCCCTCACGAAAACCATGGAATCCTAGGACTACAGACCCGTCAAAGCCAACATACGGGGGTAGAAACCAATGCCTGTACTAAATTATTAGGACACCTCAGAAGCCGATTCGTGAGGTCTCTGTGGTTAGTCCCACCAAGGCCACCATATAGGGGCAGGAATATTTGTCCATACAAATCATTAGGCTGCTGACAGGGACAGAGCCTGTAGACACAGACCCACTAAGGCCACCATACAAGGGTGGAAACTTGTGCTCCTACAAAGCCTTTAACCCCTCTCAAAAACAATAGAATCCTATGAATACAGAACCAAGAAAGCCCCCATACAGGGGTAACAACCAATGACTTTGTAAAGCTCTTAGGTCACTTCAGGAGTTGGATCACAAGGTCTCTGTGGTTAGACCCACCTAGGCCATCGTATGGGGGTAGGGGGAGACTTTTGACCATATATCCTAATTAGGTTTCCAACAGGGGCAGGGCCTGTAGAGATAGACCCACTAAGGCTACCGTACGGGGGTGTTATCTTCTACTCTCACCAACCCTCTTACCCTTCTCGAAAAGGACTGAGTACTGTGAATCCAGAACCATCAAAGGCACCATAGAGGTGTGGAAATCAATGCTTGTATAGATGTGTTAAGACACCTCAGAATTTGGTTCGCGAGTTCCCTGTAGTCAGACCCACCAGGCCCACCATAAAGGGGCGGAGACTTTTGCCCTTAGAAACCATTAAGCTTCTTCCAGGGACAGGGCCTGTAGAGACAGAACCACCAAGGCCACCGTATATAGGCGGAGACTTGCACTGATAGAAACCAATAGGTTTCTGAAAGGGGCAGGGCCTGTAGAGGCAGACTCACTAAGGCCACCGTACAGTGGTGGAGACTTGGGCTCTCGCAAAGCCTCTTAACCCCTCTTGAAAGTGACACAATCCTGCGAATAAAGACCCATCAAATCCACCATACAGGGGTGAAGACCAATGCCTGTACAGACACATTAGGTCTCCTCAGAAGTTGTTTCTCAAGGTCTCAGTGGTTAGACCCACCAAGGACCCATATATGGGCAGAGACTTTCTCCCATAAAACTTAGTTAGGCTTCTGGGGAGGGGCAAGGCCTGGAGAGAGAAACCCACTAAGGCCACGGTACAGGGGTAGAAACGTGTACTCTCAGCAACCCTATTATCCCACTCAAAAAAACAAAAAAACAAAAAAAAAAAACCAAAAAAAAACCAAAACCAAAACAACAACAACAACAACAACAACAAAAAAAAATAACCATGGATTCCTGCGAATACAGACCCAACAGAGCCACCATACAGGGGCAGAGAGCAATGCATGTATAAACCTATTAGGTTACTTCAGAAGCTGGGTCACAAGGACTCAGTGGTTAGAACCACCAAGGCTAACCTATATGTGCGCAGACTTCCGCCCATATATACTAACTATGCTCCCGAAAGGGGCAAGGACTATAGATAAAGACCCACGTAGGCCACCGTACAGCGGCAGGGCTTTGTGCTTTAGCACACACATTTACCCCTCACGAAAACCATGGAATCCTATGACTACAGACCAGTCTATGCCAACATACAGGGGTAGAAACCAATGCCTATACAAACTTATTATGTCGCTTCGGAAGCCTATTCGTGAGGTCTCGGTGTTAGACCCACCAGGGCCACCATATAGGGGCAGAAATATTTGTCCATACAAATCCTTAGGCTGCTGACAGGAACAGAGCCTGTAGAGACAGACCCCCCTAATGCCACCAGGAAGGTTGGAAACTTGTGCTCCTAAAAACCTCTTATCCCCTCTCAAAAACAATGGAATCCTATGAATACAGACCCAAGAAAGCCACCATACAGGGGTAACGACCAATGACTTTGTAAAGCTCTTAGGTCACTTCAGGAGTTGGTTCACGAGGTCTCTGTGGTTAGACCCACCAAGGCCACCGTGTGGGGGTTGGGGGAGACTTTTGCCCATATATCATAATTAGGTTTCCAACACGGGCAGGGCCTGTAGAGACAGACCCACTAAGGCTACCGTACGGGGCTGTTATCTTCTACTCTCACCAACCCTCTTAGCGCTCTCGAAAACGGACCGAGTTCTGTGAATCCAGACCCATCAAAGCCACCACAAATGGCTAGAAATCAGTGCCTGTACAGACATAGTACGACGCCACAGAATTTGGTTCGCTAGTTCTCTGTTGTTAGACCCAACATGCCCACCACGTAGCGGCGGAGACTTTCGCCCATCAAACCTAATTGGGCTTCTGGACATGGACAGGACCTCCAGAGAAAGACACACTAAGGCCAACGTATCGTGGTGTAACTCTGTACTCTCACCAACCCTCTTACCCTTCTCGAAACGGACTGAGTACTGCGAACACAGACCCATCAATGATACCATAGAGATGTGGAAATCAATGCCTATACAGACGTGTTAAGACACCTCAGAATTTGGTTCACGCGCTCTCTGTAGTTAGACCCACCATGGCCACCGTAAAGGGGCGGAGACTTTGGCCCCTAGAAACCATTAGGCTTCTGCCGGGAACAGGGCCTGTAGAGACAGGACCACTAAGGTCACCATACAAGGGAAGGGCTTTGTGCCCTTACAAACCCTCCTAACCGCTCCTGAAAGGGATGGAATCCTGTGGATATAGACCTAACCAAATGACCATACAGTGGTAGAAATCAATGCCTGTACAAACCTATTAGGTCACTCCGGAAGATGGTTTGCGAGTTCTCTGTGCTTAGACCCACCAAGGCTACCGTACAGGGGTGGAGACTTACTACCAAAACACCTACTTAGGCTTCCATATACGGGCAGAGGCAAGGCCTGTAGAGAATGACCCGATAAGGCCACCGTTCAGAGGTGGAACCTTGCACTCTCAGCAACCCAATTAACCCGCTCAAAAATGATGGAATCCTGTGAATACAGACCCAACACAGCCACCGTACAGGGGTGAAAACCAATGCCTGTACAGATATATTAGGTCTCCTCAGAAGTTGTTCTCAAGGTCTCAGTGTTTAGAACCACCAAGATCACCGTATGTAGGCGGAGACTTTTTCCCATAGAAACCAAAAGGCTACCGAAAGGGGCTGGGCCTGTAGAGACAGACTCACTAAGGCCACAGTACCGGGGTAGAGACCTGTGTCCTTGCAAACCCTCCTAACTCCTCTTGAAAGTGAAGGAATCCTGCCAATCCAGACCCAACACGGCCACCATACAGAGGTGGAGACCAATGCCTGTGTAAACCTATTAGGTCAATTCAGAAGCTGGTTTGTAAGGTCTCTGTGGTTAGACCCACCAAGGCCACCATACATGGGCGGAGACTTTCTCCCATAAAATTTAGTTAGGCTTC
>NW_022651227.1:0-3053 GCF_011064425.1 Rattus rattus
GGTGATGCTTTGGTGATGCTGTGGTGATGGCTTCAAAACAGTCACTATAACAGTTTGTAGCTCATCAGACAATGTGGACGTGCACTCTTCTGACACCGGATAGGAAGAAAAGAATACATTTGACTGACCCTTAGGCATTCAGCTCCCCACTCTTGACACAAGAACATGAATAGCAAATGGTTCACCACTCAAAGTAATTCTGCTGGGACCCTCTAATATAATTCAATACTGACACTGTCTGGAGACAGCTTCAGAGCTTAGTCCCACAAGCTTATTCCTTAATTCACTTTAGATTACAGTCAGGAATTATTAGGTTTTTACATATAATTCTACTGACTGAAGTTCCAGGGGTTGGGGAGGAGTTATAGTTGCATCAAACATTTTATAGCATTAATTGACTGACTGATATGTCAATAATTGTGGAGAGTTGTGATATCAAAGGTTGAGAAGCAGATTTGTCTTAGACTATTTTTAGCTCCCTTAATAATCATTGATTTTTCTGTCTTTGTTTGATCCAGTATGTTAGTGACTATTAGGTACATCTTTCTGGAATGTACAGATACATACTTTCTACCAATGCAAAAGTTAAGGAAGACAAGATAGTATCTGAAGTCTACATCTGAGACTTCACTGCTTTGATGTAACTGGTTTATCTGACAGATCCACCGATGTATTTGAAAAGTGTCTTGATATATAACTCTATTTATTCTATGACCATAAAATCTTCATGTCACCACATCAGAATCCAGTATTTGGGGCAACTGAAATGTATTCCCAGGCTTGGTTCACTCATACTTGGTTTTAGAATTAATTATGTCTTACTTTCTTTGAGGTGAGAACTTTGGTTTTGCACTGGCACTCTGACTTATAAATCCATTTATAAGAAGAGGGATTAGAAAACAGTCAGATAGGACAGGTACCCAAAGATAGCAATCCCGAGAATGTCCTTGTGGGAGTCTAGGAAAGCCAGAGAGAGTCATGGTGCCTTATTCCTTGTTATCTCTTAGTCTTGATCCAAAATTATATGAGTGTTACAGGACATTTTGAACCTGTTTCTAATTAGAGAGAGGTTTAGCCCTTAGCACATCCTTTTAATACCAAACAATGAAGGTAAAATTCGTTTGTAGAAGAAAGCACTCAGGTTTGAAAGTGATGTCTAATTGGGTGGCAAAAATTATGACAAATCAGAGAAAGATTTGACAGAATAGGATATGCCCAACTCTCATGAGAAGAGAGAGGAAAGAGACTCTACCTAAGGAAGAGACAGAAGGTGCAGGATAAAAAGAGTACAGTGCAGGAATACAGTAGCATTTACGGAGAGCAGCACAGTACAGTTGAGAGGGAGAGTAGAGCATCACGGAGAAGGAGAAAGAGGCATTTTTTAAACCAGGAGAGTTTTACAAAGACAGATTGAAGAGAAAACAAGCTAGACACAGGTTAAGACAGAAAGAGCAAAAGAATGAGGACCCAGAGATTAGAAAAAAATTCCTAAAGTTAGTTTGAGGCCAAGCAGAGCAATTCAGAGGCCGAGAGAAAAGCCAGGTTGAACAGGTCAGCTAGGAGAAGAATTCGAGCCAGAACAACTGAGTGGAACCAGTCAGCCAGAGTTCAGAAAGAGCTAGAAAAGGGTGATTATTCTCAGCGTTCAGAGACTGAAAAACCCTATGCCTAGATAAGATTGTATAGAGGTTAGAACTTTCCAGGATTATGTCTAGAACAGCAGAGATAGCAAACATCCCTCCAGACAACAATTACAACAGGAGAATAAAAGTTACTTATACATATGAAGACCTAACTGAAAGAGAGAGAAGTAGTAAACATATCCTATGGGTGGGGGCAACTGGGTTGGCTTATCCCATTTTTCTCCAACTTATCCCAGTCTCTACCACATATCTTTTTTTTTTTTATTAACTTGAATATTTCTTATATACATTTTGAGTGTTATTCCCTTTCCCGGTTTCCGGGCAAACATCCCCCTCCCCACTCCCCTTCCTTATGGGTGTTCCCCTGCCCACCCCTCCCCCCATTGCCGCCCTCCCCCAAACAGTCTAGTTCACTGGGGTTCAGTCTTAGCAGACCCAGGGCTTCCCTTCCACTGGTACCTACTAGGGTATTCATTGCTACCTCTATGAGGTCAGAGTCCAGGGTCAGTCCATAGTCTTTTAGGTAGTGGCTTAGTCCCTGGAAGCCTGGGTTGCTTCTTGGCATTGTTTTATATATGGGGTCTCGAGCCCTTCAAGCTCTTCCAGTTCTTTCTGATTCCTTCAACGGGGGGTCCTATTCTCAGTTCAGTGGTTTGGTTGCTGGCATTCGCTTCTGTATTTGCTGTGGCTTCCTGTTGTGTCTCAGGAGCCATCTACATCCGCCCTGTCGGCACTCTTTTTGTTTCATCCATCTTGTTCAATTGGGTGGTTGTGATGTATGGGGCTACATGTGGGCAGGCTCTGAATGGGTGTTCTTCTGTCTCTGCCAATCTTGCCTCTCTTTCCCTGCCAAGGGTATTCTTGTTCCTCTTTTTAAAGAAGGAGTGAAGTATCTCATTTTTGATATCCGGCCTTGAGTTTCATTTGTTTCCAGGCATCTAGGTAACAACATTTGGGCCATTAGCCATTTATCAATGAGTGCATACCATGTATGTCTTTCTGTGATTGGTTAGCTCACCAGGATGATATTTCCCAGTTCCAACCATTTGCTCATGAATTTCTATAAAGTCTTTTTTTGATAGCTGAGAATATTCCATTGTAGATGTACCATTTTCTGCATTCATTCCTCTGTTGAAGGGCATCTGGGTTCTTCCAGCTTCTGGCTATTATAAATAAGGCTGCTATGAACATAGTGGAGCACGTGTCTTTTTATATGTTGGGGCATCTTTTTGGGTATATGCCCAAGAGAGGTATAGCTGGATCCTCAGGCAGTTCAATGTCCAATTTTCTGAGGAACCTCCAGACTGATTTCCAGAATGGTTGTACCAGTCTGCAACCCCACCAACAATGGAGGAGTGTTCTCTTTCTCCACATCCTTGCCAGCATTTGCTGTCACCTGAGTTTTTGACT
>NW_022651228.1:0-4770 GCF_011064425.1 Rattus rattus
AAACAACTGGAATCACAGACACAGTATCTGAGCTGGCTCACTTGTGGTCTCTGGACCCAAAGTCCTGCTCTCAACTTGCACAAGGACCATTTTACCCAATGAAACATCTCCCCAGTCCTCAATGTTAATATTCAACTCGAGTTTTATCATTATTAAGCTCCCACTGTCTGGAGGCCTGTGGATCTGGCTTATACACTTATAAAACGGAGACTATCTACTGCCTTAAAATTGCAGAGAGCAAAAAAGAATGACTAGCTAGCTCAAAACCCTCAGAGAACTCTGTGAGGGGTCTGACCCTACTTGAGTATAGAAAAACAAGAGAGAATCTCCTGAATTGTTAAGTGGGGAAACCATATAAGAAAGAGGTGCTGGCTAACCAAGACACATTTAAATGAACACCCGTGCTTCCTAGCCAGCAACAGTGACCTACACCGTCTTGCAAGGGAAAGGAAGAACTGCATGTGTCAATCAATTCATGAGCAGCCCTGGCTGCATCTCCTTCAAGAAGAAAAGCTAGGGCTTATTAAATGGAAGCAGCTAAGAACACCATTAACAAACTAACTACCCAAAAGTAAGTATTAGGGTTGTATTTACCCATGAAAAAGAGTAAATAAAAACTTAAAAACATACCACTTTAGCAATGAATGTGATTTTGACATTCAGGTGCGTGACCTGATGTCTTCTTGATGCTTCTTATGGCAGTGGATCAGAATAACATCACTAATACTAAAATATACACACAGCTCTGTACATAGGATCACTGGTAATTGGCTAAATGGTGACTGAAGGCCATAGCATTCTTTTCCCAAGCCAAAAACCTCACCCTTTCTGCTTGGTCCTATGTTCACCTTGCTAATTCTATTTTCTCCCTTAAAAGTAAGGGGCATGACTTACAGATAGGTAACAATGCTTTCTACTAATGACAGTTCCAGGACAAATGGTCAAGAGGGTCACTGTGGAATTAAAAGAGAAAAAAAGGGGCTTTTATAGGATTTTCTTCAAAAGAACATTGGATCCAAGAGAGAGGGGAAAAAGTAGAAACACAGAACATAGGTCTCTATACTCCCATTTAAGCAATGCATCAAAACTCTTATTGAAGATAGTGCATGCTGTCAAAGGATTTAGAACTTTCAGAGCATACCGCTAAATGCTGTGACTATCAAGAGAGATGAAGACACAGTTCCTCCACCATCAACAGTCACAAGAAAAATAACAAAGTCAGATAATATACAGACAAAGAAAGACAAATACGGGATACACAGGCACCATGATTCACACCCCAGAGGAACATGCAAAGAAACAAAAAAGATTCCAAGCTATAGTCTGAACCTTAGCAATCTTTATAGGTAGGACATGCAGCCACCAGACCTTGATGTCATTAAGAGCACGAGAGTCATCAAGCATCAACCTAGAGGGACTAGATCAATTTGTTGTTTTCATAAAGCCAAATAGGACACAATTGACGTTTATACAATACAATTTAATCCTGTACCTTTCCACCATTTAACTGCTGAATGGACCAGCAGCAGGACATGCTGTAAGAGCACCTTCAAATCCGCCTGATTCAGGCACACATCCTGTAAACTAGACCTTTCAGGTCAGCAGCTTTTCAGCTTGTTGGTGTACAGAGGAATCACACCATGCCTGGGAGAAAGTAGACTATAAAGCCCCAGGCTCCCAGAGGGTCTAGGGAAGCACTTAGAAACTCATATGCCCAGTGTGTATACTCTGCTAACGCTGACACTCACCCTCACCCACACCCACACGAGACACTCTGCTCGAGCACTGACCATCCAGTGTTGCTCAGCCAGTCTCTCAATCTTCCGTAAGATGTGTTTTAAAAGGCTTGTAAACAAGTCACATGAAAGGTATAGAAAGGAAAAAAAAAAAGGTATTTCAAAGAAGTGAGAAACAAAAAGCTAGAATAGGGCAGACTCTGACATGGATAAGGAACAGGAACCAGTTAATTCCTAAGAGCACTCAAGAATGTCTGGTGTGTAAGATGAACTACCAACTCCCACTCTCTCAATGCTTATCCAAGTGCTAAGGTACATTTAATCTACACGCATACATTTAATAAAAGCTGGAGAGATGGTGGGGCATGGTGGCGCATGCCTTTGGTCTCAACACTCAGGAAGCAGAAGCCAGCAGATCTCTGTGAGTTTGAGGTCAGCATGTTCTACAAAGTGAGTTCCAGACAGCCAAGGCAGAAAGAAAGAAAGAAAGAGAGAGAGAGAGAGAGAGAGAGAGAGAGAGAGAGAGAGAGAGGGGAAGGAAGGAAGAAGGAAGAAAGGAAGAAAGAAAGAAAAAGAAAAGAAAGAAAAGAAAAGAAAGAAAAGAAAGAAAGAAAGAAAGAAAGCTTAAAAAGAAAAGAAAGAGGGAGGGGGGAGGGGAACCAACGAAAAGGAAAGGAAAAGAGAGGTGGGGGGAGGAGGAGGGAAGGAGGGAGGAGGGGGAGGAGGAGGGGAGGGAAAAGAAAGGAAGGAAGGAGAAAGGAAGAGAGAGGGAAAGGAAGAAGGAAAGGGAAGGGAAGGAGGAAAGGGAAGGGAAGGAGGAAAGGGAAGGGAAGGAGGAAAGGGAAGGGAAGGAGGAAAGGGAAGGGAAGGAGGAAAGGGAAGGGAAGAAGGGAAGAGGAACTAAGAGAGATGGCTCGACAGTTAAGAGAGCATACTGGTGGCTGGAGATTGCTGGGGCTGGAGAGATGGCTCAGTGGTTAAGAGCACCGACTTCTCTTCCAGAGGTCCTGAGTTCAATGCCCAGCCATGAGTTCAAAGGCTCCACAACCATCTGTAAAGAGTACATACTGCCCTCAAGATTATACAATCAGGCTGCTTACAAGCACCTATAAACTTCAGTTTCAGAGAGTCTGACACCCGTTTTTAAACTCTGGGTATCAGAATGCACTCACATTTTGCGCGCGCGCGCGCGCGCACACACACACACACACACACACACACAAGTAAAAATCTGAGGAAAGAATACAGTTAGTACCTAAATGATTTAGTATTACACCAAATCATGACATGAGACAGCATGGTAGCACATGCCAGTGATCCTAGCATTCTGGAGACAGCTGGACTAAAGAGCAAAACTAAAAACAGACACAACACTATTTGGTTTACAGAATATGAAATGGCAATTTATTAACCGAGCAAAGTGGGTTGAAGGGAAAACCCAAGGATCAGTCTTCCCCTGATTATATCTGGGGTAGGAGAGGACATGTTACAGCATTGTTCAAATCTGTTTTGAAGTCTTGACTATTCCTTTGCACAGGTAACAGGAACGTGGACTTTAACCTAATAACATTTCTAATCCACATGCCTGTGTTAGTCTTAATGTCAACACCAATTATAAGGAGTATGAAAAGAAAACATTACTTCTAACCATGTCATTAAACACACCTACCGGGTCATCTCCCAGGCAATCCCAGAACTACAAAACAAATGTGAAAATAGCACTCTGCAAGGTCTCTGGATTTAACATCTCAAAAAGGTACAAAAATAACACGGTGGCTTTCCTACCCCTTAGGGCAAGAGTAAGCCCGATTCTTTGATAACATGAAGAAAACTTTTAAGTTGACTGGCCCTTTGTGGGGCTGTGAAGCATGTGTTTAGTCTGCACGGAGAAAGTCAGAGAGATGTTAGGGATTCTCTGCAGTCTCTTTTAATCATTCATTCACACTGTAGTCCTGACTGGCTCAGAAAGACAACCACACCACCCCTTAACCAGGCTCCGCGTTTGTCACAGAGGACCATGCCTCCCTCTTCCGTAATCTCAATTCTGTGGAAAGAGGAAAGATCAGCGTGTAGAAGGCGGCAGCATCCCAGAGACTCCAAAAGAGGCCGGGAGAAAATGCACGTTTTGATGGTGCAGCGAGTTTTCAACATGATCAAAGCATATCCCTGCTAAGGCCCACGCCTCCGGGAAAACAAAACAACCAAAAAGGACAACTTGTGTTTAGACCTCCTTCTGATATTACACATCACTGTACATGGGCACCTAGCAATTAACGTTTAAAAAATTCAAAAATATTGTATTCTTCTCTCAACGAACTCATTCAAAAAGCTAAATACAGAAGCTAATTCTAGTAATGTGGTTTTAAGTTCTATTTTCAGATTTTTCTCTTCAGTTGCGCCTGTTCTTTAAATCTATACTATGAGATCAAAAGCACTTCCACGGTGCATCCAGGGGAAAATCTAGTCAGGCCTCTGAACCACTTTCCAAATGGGTTCAGTTCTACGTTAAGAGGGTTTCCATCGGGGTTGGGGATTTAGCTCAGTGGTAGGGCGCTTGCCTAGCAAGTGCAAGGCCCTGTGTTCAGTCCGCAGCTCCGAAGAAAAAAACAAGAGAGTTTCCATCTGGGGAATGGTGAAAGGTGAAGATCTGCTCTAAGGGAAAATGAGCAGGTTCCAGAACATCCAAACGCCATGGAGTTCACCCAGGCTGCACAGCCCCCATGATAGTGCTCTAGTCCAAATCAGGACTTCAGAGTGAATATTGTTGAGGCCAACACAGCACCACGGACTGTTTCACATGCCACTGAGGAGGATTCTGCTTCTATCCCAGCATCACCTGAAGGAAACGTGAACAGACGCAGTGGGCGAAGTGAGTAAGACAAGTCCAGTGCGCATTCTCTATAACCTGCAGATCCAACCAACAGTCATCCCGAGAAACAGCACATGCTACAGGGTTATTCATACGTGAGCATCCCCGCAATACTATTTCAAAGAGCTAAAACTGCCATCAACATAGTTTCCCAAAGCAGGACGA
>NW_022651229.1:0-4556 GCF_011064425.1 Rattus rattus
TTTGTACCCTGTTTTGGGCAGCCAGCATTTTTCCACAACTTTAGAAGAATCTATATCATTGTATTATGAGCTTTTGTTGTATATTCCTTTTGAGAGGGTGATTTTCATTCCCAACGTGTAGTAAAATTTGTTTTCCACTCATGTTTTTTGTAATGATTTTAGTCAACCCAGAGGCACGTAGCTAAGGTTGAATATAACAATGTAAAAATTGTGTACCTACTTCAAATGATAAACTTCCAAATTCTTAGTTTATCGAAAAATTTCCAGACATCAGTAAAGCTAAGGCCAACATGAAATATAGAATGCGTTTCAGGAGTCCCATTAGACATCAGTTCTCTAATATCTAACTTCTTGTGTCTCTAGGGACGGACAGGAGGGTTTGGAGGTTTTACCATGGTTCTTACTTCAGGACAAACATAAAATTCAGGAGGATGTGCAGGGAGAGGAATGGCTTGAGGTCCATGGAAACCTCAAATTCAATAGGCTCAAAAGAACAAGAGGGGAGGCTGTTTGGCATTGTCACTTCAGGATTCTATTCTTGACCTAGTTACACAGAATCCATGAAAATCTCCACCAAACCTGATAGCTGTAGGAGCCACCATATGTATAGTTGGAATGAGATACACATCTTTCCTGAGAGACACAGCTTGAGCAAGTCAAATACAGAAAAGAATGCTAATGGCAAACCTGTGAACTAAAAATGGATCTCTTGTTGGTAGATTTTGAGAAAGAATTGCAAGAGCTTAAGGGGATTTCAATCCCATAAGACTAACAATGCCAATGAACCAAACCTTTCAGGTACTAATCCAATATTCAAGGAATGTACATGTACAGATCTATGGCTAAAACTACAGGTGTAGCAGAGGATGTATTGTTGTGGCACCAATGGAAGGAGAAGCCCTTTGACCTCCCTATGTTTGACTTCTAGTTCAAGGGAATGTCAAGGAGATTTAAGGGCAATTATAGAAGAAGGGGAGGAGGAACTGTAAGGGATCATATGGACAGGAAATTGGGAAAGAAAATAACATCTGAAATTTAAACATAGAAATATCCAATTTAAAAAAGCAATGAAAATTGCTAAAAAATAAAATAAAATTAAAGAATGAAAAGAAAACTGCCATCTAATCACATGAATTGACTCAGAAATCGGAAGGGTCACTGTCAGGAAATGGTATTCAGAGTTATATTAGTGGAAAGACTGAGATGATGAAGACTCATCTAGAAATATTTCTTCCAGATATCAGTGTCAGAAGCAAACTGGGTATTATACAAATCCTAGCATGAGAAGTTTGAGCTTTGAGGATGTATTACTTGTCTTTACTTCTCTTCCTTAGGCCTTACTTCCTTTGCAAAAGACGGTGCTGAATGAGCTGGTCAGTAAACGACCCGCCCAGACCAAACCTGTCTTTGGAATAAAGAAATAATGATAAGTGCACCCCTGACTTCCAGGAACCATGTCAGCAGAGAAGTCTAGATGCTTCAAAGGCCCTTACCTCCTGATTCCAAGGAAGGCTCAGATAAGGGTATTCTTCAGCAAAACCCACTCACCCTCACCATGACCCACTGAGCTTTCCCAGACCAGGTATTTTCATTTTTATACCAAGACAGCCAGTTTCCTTGGTACCTTCTTGATCTATCTATCCTTTGGTTTTTACCAATGTCTATGTACTCTGAATTAGAGCCACTTAGTAAAGTCTAGAGGTACTGAAGGAATAAATGAGGCAGTTGCTGTCATGACAACACTTGTGACATCAAAGAAGAAGCTAGGGCTCTCCAGGATACAAGAGATTTTTCAGGGAGGACCAAATGATGATGTCACTGAGAACCCCCATGGCCTACCTGATAGCCAGCCTAAGCAGTGTCTGAGGGAAAAGTTCTTCCAGGTGGCACCCACATACATTGGAAACCTTATACCACATCTCAAAGCTGGAGACTTTCATTCTTTTTCAGTGTTGGTACATGTTCCAGTGTGAGAAAGAGAACAGTTTGCATGGAGAAACGGTCTAGGAAATGGAGTGCAGGAAATTTTCTGATAATTATTCATGTCAAAATGATCAATATCATAGATTTTTTTCTTTTCCCCAAAGACCAGTATTTTTTTTTTTACAGATTTTTAATTGTGAATACTTTATTACATTTTTTCTACTTTCCGTGGTAGGTGGCCTTATATATATTCCTCAATGTGTACTTTAAAATTCCATTATTATCTAAATTGCATTTTTTTGGTAAATGATTTTAATGGCCAATGATCCCCACAGGAGGACACAGTATATTGTAAAATTTCATCAATGATACACCCAACTTATTTTATCCACAATATATTATACTGTAGTTCATTGAAGACATCAGAAAATATTAAATTCAATGATATACATACATGTTTCTAATACTTGAGACATTTATATTTACATATTTACATTCAATACTAGTATCTTTAATGGTATATATATATATATGCATACATAAAAACTAAAATAACCAAGAAGTGCTTGACCCTGAAACCCTTTAAATCAATGCCTGTTAAGAGATAATCTTCCTTGAAAATGGAAATAATGATAATCACTTCTTATAAGCTTGATAACCTTCTTTCCTTAATGTGAAACAGAATCTAAAAATAGTTTTAATTACTATTGTACCATATAGAAGTACATATACAGTACATATAGAAGGGATCATATGTACTATATAAATACATAACTCTAATATGGGTCTACACATATGCAATCAAACTAGACACGGTTGATGGTTAAAAGGAGGCAGGCTGACAGGAACCGATTGATCTCTGAGAGAGACACAATTCTTGAATACAAGGGCTTACAGAATAAATGCTACTGAACCAAGAACTGAAGGAGACCAATGTTGAAGGAACTCCTCAAAGGATCGTGAGCTGAAAATGGCACTGTGTACAAGAAGTTATGCAACCAGAAATTCCAGACAAGCTGGCCACCCACCAAAGACTCTACACAGACCCTGACTCAAATGCATAGGGTAGAAACAGACAGCCTAGTAAGGACACCATGTAAGGAAGCTCTTGGTCTCAAGCACTGAACCCCCAGAACATGATGGTTGAGGAGTGACACATTGATGAGGGGAGGATGGGAGTGGAACACCAGAGAAGTAGAGGGCTTGAGGACAATTAGTATAAAAAAAGTGAATAACAATTGAAATGGGCAAGAAATACATGTAGCAACAAAGATGGAGAAGGGAGAGACAAACTCTAGAGAGGGTGACAGAATTGGAATCCAGAAGAGACTGTATTTCACATTAATGATCAGAGGAAAACACCACCACCTCCGAAACTGGTAACGGAAGCTCTCGAAAAGAATACAGATTTCCCACATGCCCCACTGAGCTCATAGGCACCCTCGGCAACTTGAGACCGGACCACAGGTAAGACAAACCCTTCCTGCCCAAGCAACCTGCCTGGTTAACTCAGGACACAGAGGAAAATCTCTCTGAAGGATTGACACTGATTTTTAGTGATCTCAAACCCCGAGGATCCCTGCCCGCAGCAGCTGGGCTGCACCCAACCCCCATGGGAGAGAGACCTCATCAGTACAGGTGGGAAAATTCTGAAAACTGCAGAGAAGAGACCTCACTTAACATTGCGCACCCTGCCCACATCCTGGCCTAAGAGGGAACCCCATGGCCTTCTGTCTACTTGGATATATAGCTGTGGTAGGTAATGCCCCTGCAACCAAGGAGACACTGCCAGCAACCAGAAGGGACTGACCACAAGCAGCCCCTCAAACCCAACCCCGTGGAGGGAGAGCTAAACCCCAAAGATGTGCAAGACACGCCTGGGAAACCAGAGAACATACACTTGCCCATATTCTGATGCCAGAGAAACACCAAACGCTATCTGGAAAATCAACAGCTGCACGGAATTTCCAGAAAGGCAGCACAGATCATCCTGGTTGCCACCATGGAGAGCTCTATACAGTCAGCCCAAGAGCAAACTTGAGCTTTGAGACTACAGGTAGACAAACCTCACTTACCCAAGTGACCTTGCCTATAGACAACTCAGGGACACAGGCCCAGAAGCAGCTGAACACCCGTGTAGATAAAAAACCATACGCCCCGAAAAGCAGAACACACTTGTCTCAAGAGTAACTGGCAAAAGAAAACAGGAAATGTGTCTATAGCACTCTTGAAACACAGGCTTATAAGACAGTCTAGCCTGTTGAAATAGAAGAACAAAGTAAGAGCACAGATCATCTTGATGGGTGAGAGGCAAACACAGGAATCCAGAAATAGAAATTAAGAGACTATATGCACATCATCGGAGCTCAATTCCCCACCACAAACACAGAATATCACATGAGCTACCAAGAAACATGTCGGCAATCATATTTGATCAAGAGCTGGGAAATCAAACAAGAAAGACTTGTTGATGAACTCCCTAGAGAAACAACACAATAAAAAAACAACAGAAGTTCATGCAGAGGAATCACAAAACTCAGCAATTTAAAACAACAATCAACAATTAAGGATTAAAATGAAATAGAATAAATCAAGAAAAGAAACAGCGAAACAAATGAGACATAAAAAACCAA